>NC_134408.1:125165975-125415975 GCF_038048845.1 Mixophyes fleayi | reverse complement strand
CACGCGCCACTTTGCCAAGCAGCAGCTCTCTACAGGCTGCACTAGACTTCTACATTATTCATGGAAATTAGGAAAATACATTTTGGTTTGAAATTCTCATTGTCAAACATGATACTGTGTGGCAAATGGGACTGGCATCCAGGATGACAGGAGAATCAAATGCAGTTGAGACTATTATGTTTTGTAGGAATTTGTCTCCGGCAGCAATCTGAAAGCTAATGAAAGCCTCTTTATGCCAGGCCCAAGGCCCATTAAGCCGATGATCACAAGCCCCACTTTGGAAGATGCTCTTTATTCACCAATAATAATGTCATTGTCATTGTGTTGCACACAACTATGCAGCAGGTATTGTTTTGTTTGACTGTACATAAGAAGTACATGTATTTTCTAGTGGCATCCATTAAGCAGCCCAATAAATGTCATTGCAGCTTTGTTACATGGTTTATCGTGAAATTTCTCCTTGTTGTGGAATAAAGGGACACTATACTGTACAATGGACGGAGCAGATCTTTAGCGGCTTATGTTACTTGTAATTTTATGTTTTTATATTACTTTTCAGATTTTTCTTTGTACCTTAGATTTCAGTAGATCAGTCTTTAATAATCATTAGTCATTCTTGACTTTGCACATACTTTGAGAACACTGAAACCTGTAAACAAGCGGTTTGGCATAAAGTGCTTTTAAAATATACGGTGTCATGATCAGTCACAATGCGATAAGAATGATATTCTTATAGTGTGGAACAAAGCCGTACCAGACACACTCTACCAGTCAGCCCAACATAGCTTAGGAGATCCCTGGCAGTAACTGAGATAGATTGGGAGTAGTCCCTCCTTTATTGCGTTGTCAGCATTTATTTATATAGCAACAGCATATTCCGTAGCGCTTTACAATTGGGAACAAACACAGTAATAAAACAATACTGGGTAATACAGACAGAGAGGTAAGAAGGCCCTGCTCACAAGCTTACAATCTATGGGACAATGGGAGTCTGATGCATGAGGGCAAGTGCTACATATTGCATATTGGTCCAACCAGAATACACAGGTAAAGTGTTTAGTGCGCTATATGATCAGATCACACAGCAGTGCTGGTCACGGGGTTGTTGTCTTGTGTGAGCTGTGTAAAGGGTGGTAGTAAGATAACCCACGGAGGTTATATGGGGTGGTTGAGGAGTATTATAATCTTGCCTGAAGAGGTGGGTTTTCAGAGAACGTTTGAAGACAAGAGGAAAGTCTTATTGTGCTAGGAAGGGCATTCCACAGAGTGGGTGCAGCCCGAATAAAAGTCTACCCGGGAATGGGAGCAGGTAATGAGTGTGGATGAGAGACGCAGTTCTTGTGCAGAGCGGAGGTGTCGAGTTGGGAGATATTTTGAGACAAGTGAGGAGATGTATTCAGGTGCGATTTTGTTGATGGCCTTGAATGCAAGTGAACGCCACATGGGACATTATAAAGAATAAAATGTTTTTGTTGTATATTGTAGTGTCATTTTCTCAGTACTACTAAAGATAAAAGGTGAATGGCTTTGATTTTGGATTTGTTCTTGTTTGTTTTTCTAATATTGATTTGTCATTTCTTGTCTACAAGAGCCCTGCATGGCCGATAGATCCAATAGCACTTGGTGATATCTCTTGCTTAAATTGCTCCGTTTCCAGAGTTAAAGCAATTTCCAGTCCCCGGTTGCTGTTAGCGGGCCTGATTCATTAAGGAAAGTTAAGTAATTAAATTTAGTAAGTAGTCTCCTGGACAAAACCATGTTACAATGTAAGGGGTGCAAACTAGTTTTCTATTTTGCACGTAAGTTAAATACTGTCTGTTCATTCATGTAGCACACAAATATCAACTTTAAATTTCAGTGTACAAATAAGCTATCAAGTATTTGCTACATAAACTGACAGTCTTTTTAGATCAAAATAGAAAACTAATTTGCACCCCTTGCATTGTAAACATGGTTTTGTCCAGGAGACTACTTACTCAATTTATTTACTTAATTTTACTTAATGAATCAGGCCCAGCATGCCTAATGTGGTCTAGACTATAAATGGCAATTTCACTGGCATCTGTGTTTTGTCTTTGAAAGAGTTTTGTGAACCGTTGTTTTGTTTTTTCTTCTTTCAGTTAATATACACACACACATACATACATACATACATACATACATACATACATACATACATACATACATACATACATACATATACATACATACATATACATACATACATATACATACATACATATACATACATACATATACATATACATACATATACATACATACATACACACACACACACACACACACACACACACACACACACACACACACACACACATACACACACATACACACACACACACCCCTCACGTTTTGTGCATAGTATTCTGATTAGTAGAGTCCATGATATAGAAGGTTTGCTACAGGTTACTGCGAGTGTGGAAAGTGACAGGAACCTGTCTGCCTGCTATATACTGGCAGTAAGAGCGTGTAAAGACTGAGTTATAGCTTTAAAATACACAGGTACACATGGAGAGCCTGTATTTCACTAGTAATGATGACAAAACACTTATTTAGGAGGTTCACCTCTACCTTGCATTGTATTTTAGAATCCTCAGCCTATCCATTCGTTGCCTTACTACGGGGATGATACCACACTGTTGTGGGATTAGCTTTCATAACTTAGTCATATACAACATAATATTCAGTTTTTTTCCTCAAATTGGACCCCTATCTGTTTAAAGGAGGACTTCATTAGTTTTGGTCCTTTTTAGCAAATATCTCACAAATGGGGAAACCTCAGGGTCCCCTTTTCTCTGTTTCTTCAGAAATGTTAATACATGAACTGGTGTAGTCAATAAATGATTCTTTTGTTGGAATTATTCACACTTTAATGTTGCCTGTATAGCTTAGGTTGCTGTGTGGTTTATAACTAAATAGTGAATGGACGTATAGAAAATATGCACTGTGTACACCAGCGAGTCTCTGAATTAGTCCATTGATACATAGATTTAGGATATAGTAGATTATACACAACTGGACGGGGTAAAAAAAACAAAAAACAAAGAATTGATTATTCTTCCAATTATAATGCCCCCTCCAAAACAGTAGAGAACAGTAATTTATTGTAAATGGATATTTGACAAAACCTGGAACTTAATAAGCTGCTGATTGTCATTCAGCTAAATGGGACTGATTAGAATTTGTAAGATAATCATTATAATGGAGGGGAATCTTCCCTGGGCCTCTCTGCGCAGATGAAAGCTCTGGAATTCTTTGCTGTTGCGGACGGAACATCGGGATCAAATAAAGAGCTTGAGGTTTTCCTTCTGGTTTCACTTCTCCGCCCTCTAGAAGGAAACCAAAAGGCAACAAGTATTCGTGTACAGCAAACCAAAAAGACATTATTAATAGATCTAAAAGGTAGTTGCATGAGCGTCCTGGAAGTTAAAGCACAGTGACAGAATCTATCATCAATCTGAAACAACCGGTTGTTATGTGTACATGTGTAACGGAGGCTGCCGTATCCTGGGGTCATCTTGAGCTGCTTTTCTAGAGCAAGGACTCTTCAAAAATAATTATAGAAAAAACCTGCGCCAGTCAGATCGCTAGTTCTTAGTGCATTTGTATCCAGCCTTATGATTGGTTCAGTCCACAAAATGTCTGCTTTCACTCTGTGCAATTAAAAGCTACACTTTAAAGGGATTAAAATCACCAGCATTTTGGATCCTAGTGGGTCAATAGGTTGAATATTGGTTCTAGCCACAGAACAGCTGCCTCCGTTGTGTGTAAGTTATAGGTTTTTACGTTAGGCTGGTGCTATGTCTACATATCTGGAATGAAAGTCCCAAAAACATTCTCTGTACAGTGATACGTAATGTGGTGGATGCTATATAAATAAATGATAAATGTCAATATTACTGTGCATGGAACTCTCAGCTGTTAAATATGATGCAAATCTCTGCTTATTAAAACATAAATTGAAAAGTCAGACATGGGAAAATGTGCAGATGATTCGGCGCCAAAGCCACAATTGAGCTTTTATTTGTTGATCCGTACGAGATGCTCGGCCCTGTTTGTGAATATTTCAGCATGTTTACCGATCATCATCCCCTGTACGTCTCATATTCATGCCATATGTGCAGAAACGCTGAGATCATTTCTTTGATCAAGTATTCGCTACACTTATTAGAAGGCCCTCCTATGCCTGCTCGTCTCCTCGCCGAGCCCTTCATTCTTATTTAAAACTTCTTGAGTAGCTCCATTGTCTTGTGATTGCCGCAACATTTGTGCAGCTGTTTTCACTGATTAGAACTGGCAGGAAAACATCTTTACTTTTCCCATGTAATAGTTCAGTCTGCTGAATATATTTACATGGTAGTTGCAAGGATGCTTGGCAGTGATATTGTGTATTCACGTATACCACATTGCAGTGGTTGTGCATCTTACATGTGTCACCTCTTTAAAACAAGCGTTTAATAGATAGGTGTGTGTGTATGTAATATATATATACATATATATATATATATATATATATATATATATATATATATATATATATATATATATATATATATATATATATATATATATATATATACATACACACACACACACGTTAACCCGTGCATGATACTCATGCATTCTAGTCAAATCAAGCTACTTAAGGTGTTTAAAAAGGTTCTTGTCATGCATTTGGGCCTAGCCCAGGCCTCCTCAGGGGAAGAGCGTTACTTCCCGACGCACGCACCCTTTTTTAACGTGGTTTGGTCCACATGTCACCACCTCATCATTCTTCTCCATCACCTCATCCTTCATCTTTATCGCCACATCTATCCAGATGTCTATCCAGACACAGGTATCTCCCTCAGCGGTCCTGAGTATCACACTCCTCTCGCTCTCTCACCCCCGGCAACCACCAACCACTCCCCTCTGTCACCCCCGGCAACCACCAACCACTCCCCTCTGTCACCCCCGGCAACCACCAACCACTCCCCACTGTCACCCCCGGCAACCACTCCCCACTGTCACCCCCGGCAACCACTCCCCACTGTCACCCCCGGCAACCACTCCCCACTGTCACCCCCGGCAACCACTCCCCACTGTCACCCCCGGCAACCACTCCCCACTGTCACCCCCGGCAACCACTCCCCACTCCCCACTGTCACCCCCGGCAACCACCAACCACTCCCCACTGTCACCCCCGGCAACCACCAACCACTCCCCACTGTCACCCCCGGCAACCACCAACCACTCCCCACTGTCACCCCCGGCAACCACCAACCACTCCCCACTGTCACCCCCGGCAACCACCAACCACTCCCCACTGTCACCCCCGGCAACCACCAACCACTCCCCACTGTCACCCCCGGCAACCACCAACCACTCCCCACTGTCACCCCCGGCAACCACCAACCACTCCCCACTGTCACCCCCGGCAACCACCAACCACTCCCCACTGTCACCCCCGGCAACCACCAACCACTCCCCACTGTCACTTCTCCTTCAAGAAATATATATATATTTTTTTAAAATCTTTAAAAACAATTTTAACAAATTAAATTAAATTAAAAACATCTTGGTATAAAAATTTCAGCCCTTTCTGAGTTTGTTCCCCACATACACTAAGAATTTAGTAGGTCAGTGTATAACTCCACCCAGCAGGTGACGCTGCAGCTTGGTTTGTTTGTTTTTTCCACACACACAGACTAACACACGCCACTAGGCGCTTATATATATATATATATATATATATATATATATATATATATATATATATATATATATATTTTTCCATCTGGTGTAAACAACACAAGGTGGCTGTTAATCGTGGTTGGGATGTTTATAAAGCGGATTACAGATATACAGATCCTCTGTCTCCCTACATTTACTAGACCGTTACCTTATTGGTTTGTGTCCCCAACAAAATATACAATAGAACTGATGACGGGGGCTTCCGTCATGTGACCGTGAAGAGTCTTTCTCTCTGTTTTTCTCAGCTTGCATTTGTAAAAGTATTTGGAGCGGCTGTCAAACTATTGAGCCACATTCTGTCCTGTTTCTGTTACTGATTTTCCAGTAAGTTAGACATAGACCAGTGGTCAGTACTGCTGTAATATCACAGATGTCCATTTTACAGCTAATGCGATGCGTCAAGCAAGTATAGCATTAGTGGGTAACGTTCAGACTGCTTCTAGAGAGCATTGAGCTCCACTATTTTATTTGTACTAGTTATTAGTTATATAAGCTGGTTTTGCTGACCATTATATACACATGACTGTGCCATGTTTAATGTTGGTGCAGCAAACCTGAAAATGCTTTAAGATGATTCCATGGAGGTCTGTCTGTAACCATCCCACCTGTTAGCGTTAGCGTTGGTCTTACCTGGGCTGCTCAAGAGCATTAAAGGACAAGTACACCCATAATGTGGAACACGTTCATAAAGCATGGATGTAAAACAAGCTTGCTCATCGTATTTTACTTTTACTACATTAGTTATTAGGAAATAGAGGCCATATATTGGTTCTCGCACTGACAGACCTCAGAAAGAGATTCCACAGATGTAAGTCTGTAACTATTGCGCTGCTCAGATCAGAGCCCGTTGTTCCCACTCGCAGTGACCGCACCGGTGATCGCTGTGTGTGACTCCTCCTCTTCCAGTAACTAGACTGGACAGGGAGCACGCTGAGCAGATTTACTTATCTGCAGCTATTCCAGGTTTACTCTGTTGCTCCGCTATATATGGGCTTTGCCCTTTTTTGTTAATGTCTAGCAGTGACTTCACTTGTTTCCTGTGAATGAAAAATGTGTGCAGAATGCAGCATATCCATATAATTATTCTAATCTAATTTGTAAAGTGTCAAGTGCCGTGCAATTAATAAGAGATGCACAAACATTAGGTGCAAGTAGCAACCAAAACAAAAGGTGAACAGGGCCCTATTTGTGGGAACCTGCAATCTAATGGGAAGAGGATGCATCTGGGGGATAGTCTATATGTGGAGCAATGACCAGGATAGTGGTCCTTTGTGCTCTGTAATACCACATCTAACACTTGTGTCTGCTCATTTTACATCTGTTGGTCCAGTATATTTACCTCCACAATCGGCGACAGATTTATAGACTACACATACTGTATTTGTATTTCTGTATTCTTTTGTTTGCCATCTGAATCAGCATTTTATATAAAAATATGCTGCATAATTGTTCCACCAAAGACCTTTTAAAGAACCTTTTGCGATTCCTCCGCTTCTATATGAACATAAGGACTGTGTACGAGGGAGGTGATGTACCGGAGGTGAGGAGTAGTCAGGACAAGTCTGGCCGGAGAGGGGAGTTTATCAGCTACTGGTTACATGTTAACAAAACAGGAGAACAGTAAAAGAAAACTTTCATTTTATTTGTTTCCAGGTGATGAAGATGAAGAGGAAACAGTTACTGCGAAGCCTGCGGCTGTACCTGAAGAGGACCAGCCTGCAAACAAAGAAGAGAACAGTGAAGGTAGTTGCTTCCATTATTGTGGTGGGGACACGGAATGTTATGTAGGAGGTCAGAGGCACTTTTTATGCATAAACACCAAGGTTTCATTGTATGAAATTGGCTGCATCTTCCCATCATCATCCTTTATTTTTATTGCACAAATAAACTCCACTGAGCTGTACCATCGGACAGTTTTATTCATGCATATCCGTCCCTGCCCCAGTGTAGCTTACACCCTGATTTCCCTTCCTCAGACAACCAAACACATACATCAGGGCCAGTATCAGGAACCAGTTTGCCAAAGGCCCCAATGCTATGAGGCTGCATTGCTAACCACTGTGCTGTGCGCTTTGTATTTTTCTCTTATCTTAGGCCACTCATCGCCTGCTAAATAGTTAACTGTGCTGCGATTAGCTCTTGGAATAACCTTAGTTATATGTCCATGTTGACCTTTCAGCCCCACCTCATGAACTGACAGAAGAGGAGAAACAACAGATTATCCACTCGGAGGAGTTTGTGAGTTTCTTTGACCACAGCACACGAATTGTGGAGCGCGCCCTGTCTGAGCAGATCAACATTTTCTTTGACTATAGTGGCAGAGATTTGGAAGAAAAAGAGGGGTAATTATTGGACATAAAATATCTTTAATATCTTCCCATTTTTTCCCATTAATTTTATTTATTTTAATCCAGGTACATTATTTTTCAATTTATATTATTTTTTACAGGGAAATACAAGCAGGTGCGAAATTGTCTCTAAATAGACAATTTTTTGATGAACGTTGGTCAAAGCATCGTGTTGTCAGCTGCCTAGACTGGTCTTCTCAGGTACGATGAATGAGCTGTTAGATTTGTGATTAGGACGTTATCATGCTAAAACACTGCAATGTATGCCCTAATGTACTTTGTAATATATGGCACACAGTCATTTCAACATTCACCTAGAAAAAACATGTAGTGACATTGAATGGGAATCGCTGTTGTCCTCTAATAATAGAACAACAAAAGCATTGTCATGTGTCAGGGAAACGGCGGTCCCTGTTCCTTGTTGCAATTCCCTGCTTCAGAATGTAGGAAAGAAAATGGAAAAACAAAGGTCATTATATATCAAAGATCAGGGTTTTTGTTTTTTTTTACATTGCAGATTTCTGTTTTTCCTGTGGGTTTTAAAACGCCAATCTTATTAAAGACTATGATTTTGCCATTAATACGTCTCCATGTCAAATGTGAGCTGGATTTTGCTATGATCTTGGAGATGGTGGGAGGTAGCAGGTTTTTCCCATTCTGAGCTATAGCAGCCCTTGAAGATGTTTCCCAAAACCTATTTACTGTGCTTAGGAATCTTGGCGTGGTAGTGATGCAGTGGCGCCACTACTGGACAGCGAGTCACACCGATAGTGTTCACCAATAGGGAACTCTCTGCCCAAAACCTGTTTAGTATATGTAATGTAATATATACATATCTATATAAATCATATAATATATACATGTATACAGCTGCTTGTGTATTTATCTGTTGATTACCAATATATGTGCGTATATCTATATGTGATTTGTTTGACCTGTGATGTATTTTCTCTGCTGGTTGTAAGTCTATATCCGCTCACTCCTGTCACCTACAGCTCCAGCTGACATTAGGTACTTTCAAGTGAATGTGAAATCTGTAGAGCTATTTTCAGGGTCAATGTTAAGGTCAAGCTTCTTTTTTTTTTCCAGGCAAGGAAATCTATTACAGTACTGCAGTTTGGGTTCACACTGCTTGGTAAATGTTTATACATCACAGTACAGAGAGTTTTCTATAATAATAATACATATCAGGACGACGGCAGTGCAGCATTGTTAGTTGTCTGTTTTAAAGCCCATTGTTGAGTATTGTGATTGCTAAGCGAGTCGTACTGATGCAGTGAAAGGAGATCCCCTAAAAAGTAAACTGTCAACAGCCCTGGATTATCTCAATTTGTAATCATCTGAATCCAGCCAGGGTGGAGGTGTGCTTGTCATACTCTGATAGTACATGTAACCGCAGTATGATGTACTGTAACTGGCCAGAGGCACAGTATATCTGTCATATCACACATTGCACAATGATTTATCTGATTGGATAGATCTTCTAATACATAAAGTTGTGTATTTTGTTTCCGTTCCGTTTACAACGTATACAGTGACTGGGACCTGTAGGTGTGTTTGTCTCTGCATGAATATATGTGTGTAAATACACAGAAGCTTTAAAAATATACACAACAATATGAACAATTACTTTGCGTAGGGTCTGGAATGAGGTGTCAACTTAACACGTCTTCCTACAACCAGCAGGGAAGCATGACTTGGATTAATATATTAATTAGCCAATGAGCAGCCTGCTATGTTTATGGGGTTAAAATCTTAGCACAACTGCCAAGCCTTTATGGCAGACTGCAAAGGGCTTTATTTCATTTAAGTTTTGTATTTTAATAAATTTATTGATAACATCAAAGAGGAACAAACAGCAGTGCAATGCTTTACATGTGAAGGCAATACAGAACTACAGGTGCACGGTAATCATGAAACAAATAAAAGATCAAATTTGATGTTCTTAATTTATTATTATTTACTATAGTTGTTGGCTTAATAAGTTTCCGCCTTCTCTGCACAGTGCCTCTTGTTTTAGGAAGTAGCAACATGTAAGAAAGACGGGTGAATGAGTAACGTTAAAGAGAATATAATAATCTTTATGTTGGCCATATCATCCTAAATACTTTTTAGGTATTCACAAATAAACATGGTAATTGTGACAGGTTTACTTTAATACTTCAAGTAACTGTGAGAGGAAAACAAGGTCAGACGTCCCATTGTCAGTGAATGACATCACTGATACACGAGGCATTTTGTTCGTCAAACCTTAGTTTATTTAACTGCTAGCGAGTTGCTCGGCTTAGTGTACTGCTTCACCCCACACCCCGGCTGCATCTTCAATGTGTAGGTGACGGATATGATTTATACGGCTTTATCAATCGTCTTATATAGTTATGTCCCAGTACTGAAGGTCAGCATGCGTTAGCGCTAAGTGTAATACCTCATATTGGTCATTTACATGTCATTACATCTCTTTCCTCCGACAGTACCCAGAGTTGCTTGTTGCGTCCTACAACAACAACGAGGACGCCCCGCACGAACCAGATGGCGTGGCTCTGGTGTGGAACATGAAATACAAGAAGACAACCCCGGAGTATGTGTTTCACTGCCAGGTATGGAACCAGACGTTTTATGCTAATCCTCTGGATACATGCCTCTCTGTGCCCTGAATACTAGGGAGCACAATGATTTCATTGCTCCTATTTAAACCACATGCGTTTGCAAACATATGCTGATCGAGCTCTTCATCAGTTCTAGAATTTTTTTTTAAAATATTTTACTTTTAGACCTGCTGACATCATTCATATGGTCTGAACATGCCAGAAACCTGCAAGCTACATCCCCTCTGATTTATATTAGTGCATCCCCCCTCCCCCCCCCCCCCCCCGGTCCCAAAGAAAGAGATTCTAGCTACTTTCACATGCCAGACAATGCGTTTTGGGCCATTAAATGAGAAGAACGTGGCCCTAGGAGATGGAAACAGACTTGTTTAAGTGGGAACACATGCTCCGAATGTGATATAAATTTTAAGTAACGAGACTAGCTTAAATGTGTTTGCCAACAAGTGAACGACTTCTATTTTGTAGATGTCAAAATTTGCTGAGTTTATTGTGATGGATTAAATGTAGCGTGTAATCCGTAGCTGTCAGATTACTGTCAGGGCACAGTCGAGATGACTGACAAATGTTAATTTTACTGAAACCGATATGAGAAAACCCTTAAACATTTCTGTGTTTTAAACTGTATTTCGGGTGGTTTTTAACTGCTTCTCTTATTGTCCTTAATTCCTGTCTGTCTAGTTATTAGCCTGTGCCATTATTCCTGAAATCGCACCTTTTATTGGTTTATGCAACGGCAAATATTTCATGCAGCTGTTTCTTTTTAAGGAAGTAAATTAAGATAAGTTAATTTTACCGGGATCTCGATTGCTGATTTTTTTTATTTTTATTTATTTACCCCTTTTTTTTTTTTTTTTTTTTGTTTAACCCAAATATTCTATAAGGGCGCATTTACCATGATAGTCCCCTTAGTTTGTGTTCAGAGCAAAGGGGTGAGGGGGGCTAATATTGTCTTTTTTGGATAGTGGCTCCTGCTGCCCTTGCACACTCGGATGCTGCCCTCTTTTATTCCAGCCCAGCTTTTTACTACTTATGTTTTTATCAGTGTTGGACGCAGCTATAATGCTTGTAATAGAAACAATTGATCATAAAAAACTTCCTTCATACACTTTAAACACCCCAGAATTAGAAGATGCTGCGTCCAGTGTTTCAGTGTGTATAGAGGATGTGTGTTATACAGAGGTTTACTTCTGTTATACTTAATGTTCTTTTACGTGTATGAGTATACACAGAAAGTCTCTTTACATCTATGTGAGTGTTCAGGCACATTGCTTATGTTT
The DNA here is from genome assembly GCF_038048845.1 of Mixophyes fleayi. NCBI lineage: Eukaryota > Metazoa > Chordata > Amphibia > Anura > Limnodynastidae > Mixophyes > Mixophyes fleayi. The sequence continues at coordinate 125,403,990 of NC_134408.1, read as the reverse complement.
TACTTACTAGGTATATTTAAATAAATTAATATATATATTTAATACGGTAAGTACAAAGCTTGCACAATGGGCCACATCTCTCACACACACACACACACACACACACACATTGTGGCTCGTAGTACAAGCTTTGTACTAACCGTAGTGATGTTAAAGCCACTAGTAGGCTCCAACGTGAGCATGATGTCCGATGATGATGTGATTGGATGTAATTAATGCGGTCAGGAGGTGACCGTCGCCCATTGTGCTCCACAACGTTTCCAGAAGCTCGGCTCGGACCCCTGGGACTCCCCCACATGTGCGATACTGGTACTCAGGTGGAGCAGTTGGATGAACTCCGCTTTAGTTTTCCTTTATTGTAGACATTGTAATGTTGTTGTGATACACATATATCTCTGAAGATGTTTTATTAATACACTTTGTTTATGCGTTTTAGTCCGCTGTTATGTCGGCTGCTTTTGCAAAATTTCATCCCAACCTTGTTGTTGGTGGAACGTATTCAGGCCAAATCGTCTTATGGGATAATAGAAGTAACAAGAGGACACCCGTCCAGAGAACTCCGCTCTCCGCAGCTGCTCACACGGTAAGAGGGATCCTCGGGGGAGTCCATTAGTCTTAATTTCTCTGCTTCATAAGATTGACGGACAGAATAAACTTCAAAATGGATGTGTCCTAGTTATATTTCACAGCTAAACCTAATATCAGTATTTCTTTTTATATATTTACTTGTATATGTTTAGGCATTAATAAAATACAGACATACATCAAGAAAATGTCTTTGAAAAGTACCTGCATGATCTTGAGAATACTCAGAAAAGTAGTTGCATGTAAACAGCAATATAGCTTTCATCGTAGAGTTAGTCCAAAAACATACACGAGACAAGACCATTAAAGGGACGTCCCAGTCAGACAAAAAAAGGATGAGTAAAAAGAAAAGAGAGATAGAAGAACATTTGATGAAATACAGATCACCATCTTTGGAAGCCAGTGATAGTTGGCTAAGAAACTACCTAATGGAGTGCAGGGTATTATATTTGGGAACAAGACATGAGGAGCATTTCAGAATCTGTACTGATAACAATTCCATCTTGACTACCTCCTGCAAATAGGAAGCCGCAGCTGGGGGAGACCAATATATAATGTACCCACTGCACCACACCTACGGAACCGGCAATGATTTGAAGAAATTAGGAATATTTAGTGAAGATGTGACATGGTTTGATAATGACAAACAGATAAACTTGATGGACATCTTTTATTAAATTATTTACATTGAACTCCTAAAAGCAGATTTCCAAATCACCACCCAGTCTGCCACAGTAAGTTCTGTGGTGTAAATCATTGTCCCGTGCTGGTAGATGAGAACGCTTTTGGTGTACCTGTCACCGGTAAGTAGGCTATAAATGTTGACAGTGTACCCCTACAGTTAGTGATGTTGGCAGGGAGTTTCAGACTGAGTTTTGGCCCAGTCTTTAGATTCAGGTGTTTTGGATAACATTAGATCCATCATCTGTAAGTAGTCTTCAGAGTTGGGGAAAGCGTGGCTGTCCTCAATGTGCTATAATGGGTGTATAGATTAAGAGCTTACTTTACTAGTATTAGTACAAGACAAAGGCCTGACTTTCTACTGAACATCTGGAGCAAAGAGCTGCATGGACGACGTTCTCTGATGTCTGGGCATAGACGTATATGTACAGCCAGAGGCTCTAGAAAGGGCAGAGCAGAGGAGAATAGGAGAACATTGTTGGGTTCCTCTGTTGGAGCCTGATGGTGGCCAACTCAGAGCAGGGAACGGTCTTTGTGTTGTGGAGCAGAACATGGAAATGTCACCAATCTCATGCGCACCCTTTTTCTTTTGATTGGCGCATCTCATGTGCACTTTCCAAGTCTGGGTTTGATTTGATGGGTGACGTGGATGATTATAGCTATGGTGTGTTGGTGGGTATTGGACAGAACCCTTCTAACAGGCAGCCGTACTGCTTGGCTCTCAGGCCACACCCCAAAATACCAATGTTTTAATTGCAATTATTTTCAACATTACTCTGAGTTTCCACTGCAGCCTTGTAAAAAAGTAGATCATGATGGAGTATTTATTTTTTCACTTCAAAACAAGCTCATTGATTTAAAAGCTGTTGATATGGTTAAAAAACATTAACTTTCAAAGCCCATCTTATCCCTTCAATTTGCATTAGAAAAGTAATTTCCGTCTCTGAATACAATAATCTATTGAAAGCATTTTCATTACCTAGAAGACTGTAAGCCAATCATTCAGATCTGTGAAGCTTTAGGTGTCCAAACTGTTTCTCCTTTCTTACCCTATTTCAGAGAGATTCAAGGTAGTCCGTGTCTGTCCTGTGTTGTGCCCGCAAAGTGGTATTAACCTCCTATTGCCCCTTTACTTGAGCTGTGTTCCAGCCAGCTGCCCTGTAACAGAATGCAACTCCAGCTGAGCGTTAAAAAAAGAAGGTGCTTTGGTTCCTATGATGATCCTTGGTCACTCAGTCCAATGCTTTGTCAATCACTCACTCTGCGGTGCCCTGAGTGACTGTATGATTACCCCTTGTTATGATCATAGGGTTAAATGACCCTTTTGAAACGTTCCATATGAACTGCATTCTGTTTGGAAAAGCAATGCCTGAATATGTGTGCCAAGTAATGGTATATATTTAATTATGCAGAAATATTTGATTTCATTCTGGCATATTTTTATGTACATATACATGGTTTTAAATGTATATATTATTAACCAGTAGTGAACATGCTTATTACAATTACATATTTTTGTCTGATTGACAGTACAGTGCTTAGACAACAATGTGATTATTACTATATTTATATAGCACTTTGAAAGTGTGATTTCTATAAAGCAGTTACACCATCTTATTTAAATAGAATTGTGTTTATTAAAAAAAAATACTCGATGTCTACTGCAAAGATTTTGTATTCAGTTAGTCATTGATGGAAACTTGTATTGATCATCCTGTATCCTATACTGTACACTATTTTCTCTTCTAGCACCCTGTGTACTGCGTTAACGTGGTTGGTACACAGAATGCCCACAATTTAATCAGCATATCGACGGACGGTAAGATCTGTTCCTGGAGCCTGGATATGCTGTCTCAGCCACAGGTATGTGATCGGCTCCGCAGTCTGCGTTGTGTGTAACCAAGTTGGTTTCAGATAAGTGATTTTACTAACACTTCCTATACAGTAGTTTTCCTGTCACACAAGAACATTTGCCCAGCAGAATGCATGCAGCGTTTCTCCAGCATAAGTGCTTTTATGTGACAAGAACTCAGACTGACCCAGAGAAACTATAGGAAGTTTTTAGGACTAATAATGTAATTGTATAACAATCAAGGGATTTTCTCTAAGTTATTCTTATTTTATTGTTGCGTGAAATGTGTTTAAGGACGTCATGTTCAATCTAAAAAATAATATTAATACACACACAAAAAAGACATTTAAATATTTAATTTTTATAGTGTGTTTTTTGGGGGGGTTTTAGAGTGTGAATAGTAACTTTTATAAATGAGTTACATTGAAAAAGTGATTTAGATTCATTAAGTCATTTTCCTGCAGGGGGAAAAACAATATTATTTTCATTTAAAAATATGTTTGTTTTTTTATGTAGGTTTCTTAAACTGTGTGTTAATTTTATAAATTACTAAAATAAAACGGGCCCATTTAGTTTCATTGGCTCCCTTATTTATTTGCATGTCTTAAACATACTGTCAGGCTTTGTTAATGTTTATAGAATGACTTACAGTGGAATTAAGTAACTGGAGTTATCCTTTAGGTCAATTTTAGTCCATTGTTTGCCTAAGTCACTTTAATTCCAACTGAACCCCACAATTCACTGATGTAAAAGGCTCTGACACACACAGCACCCGTGTAACACTAACCTGAAGGAGATTTGCACCTTTCTACCTTTTACTTAATACTGTATTCCTAATATAAGTTCTGGTTATTTATGCCTCTACTACAATGCAGGTTATTGGTACTGCAGTAGGCTCTTCAATGATCAAAATGTATATTAGGCTCAGCAAAGTTTCTTGATGTGTCCTTCAGCAATGACCTTCACTGCACTTACTGGCAGGAAGTCTGATGTGCAGAGGGGCAACACACTTCCCCCATAACCAAAGCCTTCTTGTCAAATATTGTTTTTATCTCCTGAAACTGTTAGATATATATTATTTTAGTTGCTCTTTCATATAGGGCAATATGCATTTTAAGGTTAGTAATCTTTTAAAGTGAAACAAACTCCCCAATATTACTTTCTTTCAACACTCTTTATTAGAAATCGCTTTTTTATATCTACTTACATGTATTCTACCATCATCTTGTACTGGCTGGTGGCTTCTATGATGATCTGTGTGTGTGTGGTACACTGCTCTGTATACTGAGATCTGTGAAAGGGATACTCTGTTCTTTGTTTTTTAGTGAGATGTGTAAATAGGGAAAGTTAGTACAAAGAAATCCGCTGTACATTGCTGCTAGAAAAATGTTTATTACTTAGTCAGCCTTTCAGATAAATATGACAGCCACTGGCAAGCAACTTCTGAAATGTATCAGAAGGAAACAGAGCTGCGCCGACATCTCCCTCTACTATATTTTTCGAGTGTCTTGTTCCATTTTATGTATATACAAATCTAGGGCAGCATAGTGTCTAAGTGGTTAGCACTCCTGTCTCACAGCACTGGGGTCATGAGTTCAATTCCCGAACATGGCCTTATCTGTGTGGAGTTTGTATGTTCTCCCCGTGTTCGCGTGGGTTTCCTCCGGGTGCTCCGGTTTCCTCCCACATTCCAAAAACTTACTAGTAGGTTAATTGGCTGCTATCAAATGGACCCTAGTCTGTCTCTGTCTGTCTGACTGTGTATGTTCGGGAATTTAGACTGTAAGCTCCAATGTGGCAGGGAGTTCTCTGTACAGTGCTGCGGAATTAGTGGCGTTATATAAATAAATGGTGATGATGATGATCTACTAGTGTGTTGAAGACTTTTAAAACAAATAATTTGCATTATGATTTTAAATTATGCTTTGTAAGCCTTGAGAAACCTTCAGCCAGTGCACGGTGTAAATCAGGGTTGTCCAACCCGTGGCCCAGTCCGCCTGTAAATGTGGCCCAGCGGTTGTGGCAAGGGGGCAGCGCTGTTAATGAAAAAAGTATCCTGCAAAAAGAAAAAAAGAAAATACTTACCTTGCGGTCACGTCAGCTGGCGCTCCGGCTCCCTCCCTGGTCTCCTCCTCCGTGTGGCGCTCGCAGTGAATGTCGGGGGTGACGTCATCACACCCGACATCCATTGCGTAGTGCAGCACAGAGGAGTCACCCGCGCGAACTATCAGCAGCAGTGAAAGATTTTCCAGTATCTTATTGTACTTACTCTGAATTTGGACTTTCTGCACCATGCAATTATGAACTAGCTGTGTTCTCTGTATGTATCTAATATAAATACTAAGAGATGATTGTATTTTTAATATTTTAAACCATTTTAAATGTGCAGTGCTGAGTAGGGTGAAAATATCACCCACTGTTACCCTCATCGGAGGCTGCTCCATGAGCCATTTTTCCCGAAAACCTATCTTTAAATCTCTGTAGATTTCTATTAGTCCTCCTGATGCTACCTCTATCGGTGACCATTTCAAACTGGTCAATAAAAAAAATGATTCATGGGTGCAGAATGAGAGGAAAAAAAAAAGTTTTTGCCATTTAATTCCCCGAACCCCACTAAGGGGCAGATGCAGGTAAGTTAAATTGCAGCTGGTAATGGGACTCCTGCTTTAATCATGATTCTGCAACAGGTTTCCTAACTCTTACTAACTTAATTTCCAAGTAAGTTTAATATGTTAACTGTTTTCTATGTTTTTTTGGATGATCAGCTATCGTTAGTGTTAGTGTATTTTATGTGCGGCCCAAACCAACTCGTCGTCTTCCAATGTGGCCCAGGGAAGCTAAAAGGTTGGACACCCCTGGTGTAAATAATAGGAGACCTCTGAATACATTTCTTCCCTACTACTTTCCAGGACAGCATGGAGCTAGTTCACAAGCAGTCCAAGGCCGTAGCTGTCACCTGCATGTCCTTCCCAGTGGGAGATGTCAACAACTTTGTGGTGGGAAGTGAGGAAGGATCTGTGTACACAGCATGTCGCCATGGAAGGTAGAATAACAACGTCCGTCCTTTCTTTGTGTAATCCAGAGAGCTGACAAGGATGAAGCCTTTCTAATGGCACTTAGTGAGACACACTGGCAAGATCTTTAAATATTTAATGGAAATCCCCTCGTTTAGGTCAGACAAAAATACTTTTTTTATTTTTTTTTATTTAAATATCATAAGTCTCCTGTATGAACTGCTCCTATAATATGTTTGTCTGTCTTTATTTTTCCTGCATTTTTGTTTTCTTACCCTTGTACCCCGGTAAATGTTGGGAACTAAACATAAATATATTGGAGAACCCATCAGAGTTTCTAGCAGCCGTTCCTATGTTCTGGTGATGACAATAGTTTCTCAGTAATTGCACGTTGTGTTCTTGTGCACTTTAAGCGCACAACACTATGGAGTAGTAGAGGTAGCATTCTGTGAGCTTGCAGGAAGATTACTCTTCACTTCAGGCACAGTCCAGAGATTCCATGGAGAACCTTCTCCTCCGCTACTTTGGGATGTGTTGTCTCCAGTGTGGTCTACAGTGATTATATTAAATATACAGAACTATTTTAGGGCGAAGGTCGTCACGCATCTACACATATGAGCTCACCTTCTGGACGATACACACTTTTGAAAGTGCAGATTTTAAGGGTTATTTACGAACATTGCTGAAAAGTGCAAAACCATAGCAACGAATCGCATGTTTGCTTTGTCTAACTTGCACTTGGTAGATAAAAGCTAATGTTTGATTGGTGGCTGTGGTTTTAGTGCTGATTTGCACATTTCTGCAGTGTTAGTAGATAGATAAAATCTCAAGCAGAGTGTATCTAACAAATGTAGCCATATCAACACTGGGTATAAGGAGAACTAATCTCTGTCCACAAATGTACTTTATTTGTTATGTAATAAAAATCCAGACAATCTGATTCTTTGTTTTTTTTAGCATCGGTCTAACATTGTGTGTGTGTTGTATCACTCTTGTAGTAAAGCTGGTATAAGTGAAATGTTTGAAGGCCACCAAGGACCAATTACAGGAATCCACTGCCACTCTGCTGTGGGAGCCGTGGACGTGTCCCACCTGTTCATCACTTCCTCCTTCGATTGGACAGTGAAACTGTGGACAACAAAGGTAGATACAGATGTGTTTATGGTAAATCAATAAAGAGAGGAATTCTCAGCCCTGGCCAGCTCAGCTGGTCCGTGTAATGCTGCTAATGGTTGTGCTAAAGGGGGGTCTGGAATCACATTTATGCAATATATTTTTTTGTACAACACTGTTTAAGAGTTTATGTTCCCTCTTGTCACCATCTACTTATCTGTGCCTGTCTTTTTGTAGAACATATCTTTATATCATGTTTTTGTCACTAGGTCCTCTCCTCTTATCATGTCTTAGTTATTTTAACCCCTCTGCTGCTGAACCTATATTATTACTCTGTGGGCTGGTGGCATTCCAGCATCAGTATCAGTCATTTGTTTGTCGGTACCCACACAAATTATATCTTGGGATTGTCTTTCAGAAGACACTGAATTATTAGGAAATACCATTGGTTTACTTGTACCTCCTGTCACTACAAAAATAAATCTAGGCAAAATAGCCAAAAAAAAGTATGTTTGAATTGAAATTGCGTTTATTTTTATTTTTTTCTCTAAACACCACCAAGAAATCCTTTGTGGTTCTTGCTGTGGCATCAGTTCACCTTTCCAGGATTCTGCACATAGGTTTTCATAATTAAATCTGCACTTGACATTTTTTACGTTTTTTGTTTGCTAGTTTACACAGTCTTGAATGAGATACATAAAATGTGTAGGAACAATATGAGTAGCCCAACAAGGCTGACCATTTTGAAAACTAGACCACCTACTGCATCACATGAGGGTACCTCTGAGGTCATTGAAGCCAGGATGGAGGATATATGGGCATGACAACCCCCGCCCCCTTAGGATTTTTTTTAAACACTTTCTGTAGTGATGGGTATTCCCACCAGTCCCATTCATCCATAGCACTGAAGGGGTTAATGCCTTACACATGTCGTGTGTTGTGCTTACCCGATTTATTAGTATTGCTACCTTCCCCCACTGCCTATCCGTCCTTATATGCTGATGATGTACATTTGAGAAGCCCCTTGTGTTACCACTTTCTACCCTCATGTCTCATATCTCAGCTCCTTAACTATATTTCCAAGCTACAAGTTTCAGGATAACGAGGACTCTGCTATTAGAGAGGACTGGTCATGTTTCAGCTAAAGGACATTTTACGTAGTGTCCTGATGAAGTTCCCCTATAATCTCTCTGCCAAGGAAGGAGCATGAAATATCTCTGCACGCTCTATGGTAATGTCTGCTGCCGAGACGGACTTCTCCTTGTTCCTGGGTGTCCTCCTCCCTGACTTCACGCGTATGCTACATTCAGCATTCAGCGTTTGCATAAAGCATTGGGACACATAAGATACTTTCTCCGGGGAAGAGGAAGCAGTTGTGAGTTGTGGACTGGGTTCTTCTCATCACCTACGTAGTGCACAAGGCAGCTGTTTACATGCAGCTTTAAACATTTGACTAGGAAGCAGTGACATGACTGAGGCACTAGTTCATTAGACTGTCAGGCTGCGGTCTCCAACAAGATGGCTGCCTCCCCTGTGGTCTCCAACAAGATGGCTGCCTCCCCTGCGTGTTGAGGAAAGGAACACTTTATAGAACGGCTGTCACCCATTCAGGACAATGCAGCCAATTAATTCTCTAGGACCCAGCACCTCATGAATACTGATCATGAAGTGCCTCTGTGACGTCACTGGTTCCTAGTGAATTACTCGGATACACTGTACAAAATTTCAGTTGTCAAAATATATGGCTGCACTGCGTTATATGGAAACGGGTGGATAGTCCTCACTATGGTATTGCAATCAAGTACGTCTCCTGGATACGTTTTATTTTATGTATCCTTTAATATGTAGAGTCAGATTCTCTTGTTGGTAAGATATGTCATTATACAGCACCATTGTTTGTCGTCACAAATAAATGAATTGTTGATAACTCAAGCGGTGGTTATCATTAAAATAAATTTGCTGTAAGACTTCATCCACACAGGGGTTGTATAGCGTTTTTAAAGCCTTTTGACACGTACTTTGATCCTAACAGTCCAAAAATAACGGCACGGAATGGACCTGTTACTTACACTTTCTGACGAACCTTTGCTCAATTTCGACGTTGGCTGCAGCGTTCAGGATCTCATTAAGTACTTAACACTGTATATGGTGCAGGGAAGCTTTTAGATGGGTTAATCAATGCTCTGGTAAAAGGAGAACAATATAAAAGGTTTTGTCTAAACTAGCGACACACTGGTGTATGAGCCCTAAATACAGCAGATTTCATCCCAGAAACAGGCTTTGTGTTTCTGAGCAGACTGCATGTATACCTGAAGTATGTCTAGATGGGGGTTTTAGATACACATTTTAGATAAAATGTTGTTGTCATTTGGAATGTTACTGGTAAGTGAGAATCGTCTGTTTTATTTGTTACATATGAATCCTCCTCTACTGCTGACGAGGTCATGATTGAAAGCCCACAATATTTTACCTCTCGCTTTCCTGCCAAGTGTTTGAGAAAATGATTTTTACCAAAAGATGACATTCAAAAATGTTTAGTGTGTGCATAAAAGATATTTATCTGTAATCATTATGGGAAAAAAAAGTGCATTTTAGACAAAATAACACTTCAGGCAGCTCCCTTCTCGTGCTCAGCCGTCACTCATTGCTGCCTTTCTGTCAATAAATTGTTTTTAAGTGTAGCGATATCAGTACTTTGTAAGGGAGGTAATTAGGCAGAAAAATGGGGAAGGTAGCAATCTTCAAATGTAAGTATTAGATAGTAAAATAAACCTTGCGTGCATACTGCTGTAACCACCGTTCCTGCGCTCCACGACTGAGGAACCAGAAATCATCTTGCTGTATATATGTAACAGCGCAGACAAGATGCGATTTTACTAGAACACCCAAACAAAACACCTTTCTAGTAGTTATCTTTGTGTTTCTAAGGCGCCGCTCAAAGAGAACTATTTATTATGGAGTCCTCCTCCTCCTATCTTATAGCAAAGACAACTGTCTGACTAACTTCCTGGATAACCCTTCCCAAGGAGCAGCTTTGTGTCTGGAAGCACTTACAGTACTTTGTGCCGACAGTGGGCAGTTTCACTTGTCCCGCACACAACCTATCCTTCCGGCCTGTGATCGCCTCCCGTAGCCCTTGGCCAGCAGCAGTTCAGAACTGCTTTTCTCCACTTCAGAACACACATTATGTGTTTGTTTTGCAAATTGGTAACGCAAGGTCTCCTAGCCATCTAAAATATCAGTCTGAGAGTATTTCAGATTCTCTTTAGAATTTAAATCCCCACCTTGCTACTCTGTGTCACCTGTCAGTCTCGCCTCACCCTTAGATTGTAAGCTCCCTTGAACAGGGCCCTTTTTCCTGGTGTCCTTTTCCTCTTGGTGACCTTTGCCTTCGACTCTCCACCTCATCTTCATTCATCACTTGACTCCACCTATCTCCAAATCTCCTCTCCTCCCATGCCTCCGCTTCTTCATCTCTGCCCAGATCCTGTATGTGATGCCCTCCCTACTGGGCAAAGGCTGAACCCCTAGCTCACTCCCTCCTCCCTCTTTCTCTTCCCACTATCTGTACACTGAAACTCACTTTACACCCTGTGCACCTTTCTCTGCTTCGTTGGTAATTCGACTTATACCTATGGCTCTTTAGTCAGTAGAAAAGAAAAGGTATCCGCACTAGGTGAATCTCATAACAAAGTCTGTTAATAAGCTCTTAGTATAGCCTATTAACCAGGATGTTCATGATATAACAAAGAACATTCTGAACGGTGCACCCATACACCGGAAACACAGTATATACCAAAAAGGAGAGAAGAAAGCAGGTGACTGAGGGGCACTCAGAACAATGGATGAGTATTGAATATTTAAAATTAAATTTTATTGATATACCTTAAAAATATTAATAATAATTCATCCTAAACCCAAATTATTAGGATGAATTATTATTAATATTTTTAAGGTATATCAATAAAATTTAATTTTAAATATTCAATACTCATCCATTGTTCTGAGTGCCCCTCAGTCACCTGCTTTCTTCTCTCCTTTTTGGTATATACCTATGGCTCTTTGTCTATACTTATTGCCGTTTTTTTTGTTTTTTTTACTGCACTGTTTTCATACAACCCTGTACTCCATGTATTGTTACCCTGTACTGTTATCCTACGCTCTATGGGGCATATTCAATTGTTGGCGTTCCAGCCAAAAGTAATGCGCCCAGCGCACTATTGTCGTCATTACGGTAATAGTGCTCGTAAATACCGGTATTACGGTACTTTTCTCGCTGGACTTCAGCTCGCGGCTCAGGGAGCTGCGAGCTGAAATCCGGCTTACTATTACCGTAATACCGGTAATAGTTTTTCCGCGGCGAAAACAATTGAATATGCCCCTATGTACGGCGCTACGGACCCTTTGTGGCACCTCATAAATGAAAGATAATACCATTGTCAATAGTAGCATTCACCTTCTACTTCCCTCTGATCCAGTACAAAGCCGGTACGTGTTGGGCTCCAGCTTAAGATCTGCAGCACCACATTGACACACAGACGCCTGAACCAGCAGCGGGAGAGAGTATTACTTCCACGTCCTTGCGTTATAGTACTTGCGTTAATTACATAGAAAATCTTTCCTATTTTAAGGTGAGCACCTTTTACAGTGGCCTGTGCACAGTGGATGCATCCATTATGAACCATTTTACAAGCTATCCATTTGCTAAGCACCAGCGACACCCCTGAGGCTCTGTCTGATTACTGTTCATGAGGACTGACCCTTCATGAAGAGCTGGTTCTTAGTGAATTGATAGGGTAATAATTTGGCCCACAAAATGCTTTGCGTCGTGCGGTGTTGGTCACGGGTCCACTTTAAACTCCGCGGATGGGATGGCGTAAAGGGAGACTTGTTTAGTGACATCACAGCTATGTCCATAATTAATGTCATTATGAAAAGGGAATATTTTATGCACCCACAACCACATTGATTTCTGTTTGTAACTTTACATGTAGATGTGTTTTTGTCATTCTGATTTCATTTCTCACTCTAACTCTACAGTGGCAGGCACCATATTTATTCTGCTAGAACCTCTGATGAATCTGTCTCCTTCTGTCTTGTGCATAGAATTCCCCATGTACTGTTAGGGAGGAGAGCGATGTAAATACGTAGGAAGTATACATGTCTCTGAGGGTTAGTGTGATAAATAAGTTATCTGTATGTAGAGTTCACCTAGCAGCAGTTCCACTTATTTTACGGTTATCTTGATGCGCACTGATGTTCTGTTTTCTTCTTTTCCAGAACAACAAACCTTTGTATTCATTTGAAGACAATGCAGACTATGTTTATGACGTTATGTGGTCTCCCACTCATCCAGCCCTGTTTGCCTGTGTGGACGGTGTAGGGCGACTGGATTTGTGGAACCTCAACAACGATACGGAGGTGAGCAGAGATTACTAAGGCTGTTTATTCCAGTGCTCCAGACTGCGGTCTGAGGACAGATTCTCAGGCAGTAAATTAGTAGTTATGTTTGGTTACATTAACCATTTCCCACCCACTATTAGATATAGTACAGTTATAATATACGTAGGTAGACGCCCATCCGATACCTTCTAGTTACCGCACTGCGCTTGGGAACAATTTGATTTAGTTCTCGGGCACCGGCTGCTAAAGATTAGTGTCTTTAGTTACATATAGTATTAAATATAGCAATTATTATATGTTGAAACAAAAGTGAGAATAAATACAAGACATCAGCTGCAGGGCCTTGTAATGGGTGCACAATTGCAGTGGTCTGTGGACAGTCTTCTGACTAGGAAAGCAACAAAGCAGAGACCACTCCAGCTTATTTACATATACAGATATGGGGATAATGAAAGTCACTTACAGTGCGCTCTCTCTCGCTCCCTGTCGCGCTGTCGGAGTGTGTTTCCACGCTGTGCGGATTGTATGCATTCACCATGTGTAAATAACAGGTATTGGCATTACTGACAATTGGAGCCAGCTCTAAGCTTTCAGACCTGTCATTTTCTTGTATTGAAGTGTAACTTGTCTTGTGAACAGGTACCTACAGCCAGCATTACAGTGGATGGAAACCCTGCTCTCAATCGTGTGAGGTGGACTCATTCTGGGAAGGAGATCGCTGTGGGAGATTCAGAGGGCCAGATCTTTATATATGATGTGGGAGAGGTAGGTCGTGTACTTACAGCACTCTGCTCCTTTCTACAGTGATATCTAATTAGCGGTGTTTTTGTGTTGCTATGTTTATTTCTCATACAGTACATAGCCCGGCCTGCCACTGACGTTCAGCCAACCAACACAAAGTACAATGTTCTCCAAACCATATTTATTGACTTTTACGAATAAATGGCAGATAATGTGAAATATTTATTGGCCAATATAAATCTTGTTTGTGTATTAAATTGCCTTTTAAAACCTGATAATCGTGAGCAGGCTACTCGTGTGTACAGTTAGATGCAGTGTATAACAGTACAGATGGGTATTATAAGCTAGAGGTTTTACTCTTTCATTTTTGTGGAACGGCCTGTGTCTGTCTGTGTTTGCACTTAAGATTGGTGGTATTAACGCTGTGTAGTATGTAATGTTGGCTGTCCCTCATCTGTACTCTACAGCAGATCGCAGTGCCACGTAACGACGAATGGACCCGCTTTGCCAGGACGCTTGCAGAAATCAATGCCAACAGGGCTGACGCAGAGGAGGAAGCTGCCAACCGCATCCCGGGCTAAACGCTCAGCATTTGTCTGATGCCAGGAGATCGGCACTGACCTAACTTACCCTGAAGCGCTCTAGCATGTATCTGTTCAAAAGATAATTTAAGAAGAATTATGTGGATAGGATCTGTGGACTACAATGTTTTATAAACTTCCATCGCAACCAATTGCAGTGTACCTTTTTATTTGTATCTGTCCGTACATACTCCTCCGGTTATGTGTAACATTAACCAGCTTCCTTCTGCTCTACCAGATGTTGAGAAAGCTGCTCAGTTTCTTTCCACTTTTTAAGAACCCTCTAACTCACTCATACAAATCCTCTTTTTAAACGGAACCCCTAACGCCTCAGGATAGCACTATTAGAGCCGTGGAAAGGATGCCTACAGTCCCAGCACACGCATGCAGTGGACACGTCTATGTTAATACAGTTATTTAGTCTGACATTTTATTAAAAGAAAATGTTTCTAACTTGGTATTTCCAATGATTGCCTTGTGTTGTCATTTAGTAAAGAGAAATAGATTTCTGTAAACATTTCAGTGTTCGCAAAATGTGGACATATTGTTTGTCTGTACTGTGTGTTGTAGATTACATGTAGATGGTAATCCTGTGACAGAGTATGATGTATGCCAGTACATACTGACAGGAATGTTGTTGCCATAGGTAGCATTGTAAAGCAGATAAGCTAACCTGAAACAACTTCTCTGCCAGAAGACTTAGGTTACAAAATTAAGATTTGGAATCCGTTTCCTCTGTTAAATTAAAATAAAGGAGTTTTACTTACCCTAGGGTACAGTGTCCCCCTGATTCCTTGGTGTAGGCGACCCAAAACTAATTTTACGTATTGGGTGGAGTTCCTAATATTTTTGCACAAATATGTATTTTAATATGTAGGACTCGGAGCTAAGTAGCCAGGTGTAATAAGACGAATAGACTGTATGAAGCCCTCACTAAAAGGAGCATGAATAGATATACCATGTGCTATGGATAGGTAACAGTACAGAAGGCACCAGATAAAAAAATAACACAATAACAAGCTTATTTTTTCCAGGGTGAGTACAGAAAATCCACCTGCTAAATATAGTGATCCTTTACAATTATATATGTAGAAGACTGCTGATCAGTGATCTACCTGCTAATTATAGTGATCCTTTCCAATTATATATGTAGAGGACTGCTGATCAGTGATCTACCTGCTAAATATAATGATCCTTTACAATTATATATGTAGAGGACTGCTGTTTAGTGATCTACCTGCTAATTATAGTGATCCTTTCCAATTATATATGTAGAGGACTGCTGATCAGTGATCTACCTGCTAAATATAATGATCCTTTACAATTATATATGTAGAGGACTGCTGATCAGTGAATAAAGACCTACAAAAACAAAACCACACATTGTCCTCCAAGTAGAGGTGATTGAAACTCGCAGTGTTGCGTTTGTGCTTTTGGGTCATTCATTTTATTTTTGGTGATTTGATTCATGACTTGTGAAAGAAAAGTTATTTTAAAAATAATTTTTGTGATTTATTCAGATTGGTATTTTTTTTTTGCTTTAAAAGACACATTTTGTCAAAGGACATTTTATTAAAGGACAATTGTGTTCTGAATTCACAAAACATTTATTTGTGACTGCTGAACAGTCTCCGATATGGGTAGAAACTTGAGTTAACAAAACTAAGCCTTGGTATGTAATTTCAGTACTTTTACAGTTGCCATATATATCAAACCATGTAAAGATTAACCATAATTTATATCGACAAATATTACAGTTGTCTCGAAAACAAGTGTTATAAAATTGAAGACTAGCTTTGATGTACCATAGACCAAATTTAGGTTCTATGTTAATCTTTATACAAAGCACAGGGTTCCACTGTCACCGGTTTCCCTGGAAAAGAACAGGTATTATAATGTGACTGGTCTAGGACCCTTTTCTCCAAACCTCACAGTAGAGTATGGAAGATCCTGGCCCAGGAGAAAGTGCACTTAGGCTCTCTACGATCTAATAGCTCAGCCCTACGTCTAAGAGCCTATATGGTGCGTGCTAAATACATTGTGCACAAGGTCTTGTGTAATAACAGGACCTGTAGTACCTGATGATAGATTTGAAATAAGCTGGAATAAAATATTGGGGGGGATTTAATGCATGGGTCCACAACACAGAAGTTGCTATTGACAAAAAAAAATAATAAAAAAATGTACAACACAAGGCAGACTAGCCAGACCTATAGGTTATTTTCTGTTGTGCAATTATGTTTGTGTTTAATGTAGTACATAAATCAACAAAGCACCAAAGTATTCAGCTGTTAAACATAATAGGTCACTGGTCCAAGAAGGTTGAATCCATGAGGCCCATTACCAGCTTCTTATAGGCAGATGGGACAACTTAGGCCATTTTTTTTGCTGGGGTATCCTCTTTGCTCAAGGCCAGGCAAATATAGGCTTTATGAAAATGCATATGGTATTATTCCTAATTATGGGTTGAAAGTTTCCATATTATGATAGAACTTGGCCTCGGACATTGTAACATTGCTATTTGAATGGGAAAAGAAATCCTCAGACATTTTAGACTCCAGATGATTGTATGACATCTATCAATATGCTTTCAGGCAGAAAGGACCGCTTCTCTGGTCGTCGTTAATACCTTTTAATACTGATTACGTTACCGAGAGTTTATTTTTCTTGGGTGGCTATTTATAGGCACCTAAAACGGCTGTTTTATGGACAGAAGGCGCGAGTATCACGCAGCAGGTGTGTTGCACTTGCGCACACAGAGTGGGTGGAGCCAGCTTAGGTGCCATGTGACACATCTCCATGCCGACTTTGGTTGCATCACGCAGTTTGGCGGCGTCCATTCACAATACAGATTTTGGTCATCCAATAAATTTGTTCTACCATACAAACTGTATGAATAAGGAACACTGCAAGTTTAAGCCCAGATTTGTAAGTATTCATATATAGATCATGCCACTAGAATGCACTGTTCTTGCTGTACATGTGTTAGTTGCTGAATTTTCCATCCATTCAATAGAACCATGATCTGTTTTAATAAAAAACAAAACCTTTAAATAAATCAGAAACCCTTCCCATGAAACAAAAACATCTGTTATTGTCACACATGTAGTTTGTTTATTCTGTCGTCTTGTTAGCAGATACGGTGCCAGGATCCATTGTTGGGTGAGGACCAAGTATTCATCAAACTCCTGTCAACTTTTCTATAGTGATCAGCAGGAATTTATGAGATTTCATTTGCAGCCATTAATATAGCTATAACTTTCTAAGTATCTCTCTCTTCCCGCTGCCATCTCGTGGAAGGAAGATAAAACGTCTGCTCTAATGAATGGTTTATGAAGAGATTTGCAGGTCTCCAGCACATCCACTCTGTGTCCATCACTCTTCTCCACATATCGCTGGTGATTAGTACAAATCGTGAGAATCACCCTCCAAGATTGACTGAAGTGTATTAAGTGAAAATTGCTGGAAAAATTAGATTGAAGAAATTGTTCCTACAATTCTCCCAGAGCTCCTGCAGAGAGGTAGAACGTCTGTCAGTCGTGGTATTAATCCAGAACTGTACAAACACTTAATGCAGACCCCTTGACCACTACACTGAGCACAACCAGCGTCCCATGTGATATGTATTCTGTTAGACTGCTCTTCATAGAACGTGCACTGTTTCAGCATTCAGACCACGGGCTGCTGTGCTCTAACAGATGCCATAGCAGCACATTGCTCACATGATTAACATTTCTTTTTATAATTATAAGTGTCAGATTGACATTTAAAAAGCAACTGATTAAAACCTGCCTTTGTGAAAGGACTAGTTATATGGTAGAAATAGGAGGGATGGGACAAGTGTAGGATTTTTGAAGGGGTTCCCTATGTAACAATATCATGAATGCCATTCCAACCTCTGCCACATCACATTTGCAGCATTATGGTATATAAATGCTTTCCTACAAATTATATTGCAGCAATGAACGGTGTGAGTGGAAGGGTTCTGAATCACTACTTGATGGTTGTGATAGCTCTTATATTATGTGGGGTTTTTGTTTGTTTTTTTGTAGACTTTTCTAAGATCTCAGGCATCTGAAATCCCCCTTGCCCCAGCATACAAGATGTTCACATATATACTTGTAACCCCCTGTCACTGTGTGCGGTATGAAGTATGCATGGGTAGCTAATGCATTACCTCTCCTGCGCTCCTCTCTGCCTTAGCTAGCTTGTGGGTACTTCACATTCATCAGGGACAGGACCCACCAACTACACAAAACATACTCCTGTCATGGTGGTTCCTCCCCTTCGGTGATAAACTCCTCCCATGCGGAAGCTACGTCTTTTCCCTTCCAGGATCTCTGCCTGCTGTCACTGGGGGGGGTGTGGCCTAAATGTTCCTGATGGTGTTACATATAGAATAAAGCAGTGGTTCCCAAACTGTGCGCCTAGCCTCCCTGGGGTGCCTTGGAGTTCTCACTGGGGTGCCTCAGCCAGTGCCTGTGGTAAGCAAGGCGGGTGACTACTTGGTAATTATTTTGAGTTAGGGGTGCCTTGAAAAAATTTTGGAGAACCTAAGGGTGCCTTGAACTGAAAAAGTTTGGAATCCACTGCAATAAAGGGTAATTTATAAACAGGCATAAAGGGGCGAATGCATATAGAGATATGAAGGCTCACGTGGTAAATCTTTTAAGCCCTGAGGATTCTTGGTTTACATTTCTAAATATATAGAGGAGGTTGGTAAACCTATATAGATGTGGGTAATCTAATAATATTTTTATTTATAAAAGAGGATACTAAGAAGAACTAGATCACAGAGCAGAACATCCCCTGGATAAGATGCCTATGGTAGATTGACCTAATCTTGCTTTATATATAATTTCTGTGTATTAAACAAATACCCCTGTTCATATTCCAAAAACACATAGAACCAACCCAAATTCTAGCCTGAGTGGATTAAACTGAATTTAAAGAAGCCTCCAACAATAGATTGAAATCCATATTACTGAGAATCATATATTCTGGTCAAGTGGCTTTTGTTCCTGACCGCCAAACAAAGGAGGATACTACAAAAGGTCTGGATCTTCTACACTCGACATCTGATTCTTCCACTCAGTCTTATGTTGTTGTCAACTGATGCCAAAAAGGTGTTTAATAGAATAGACTGGGCATTTCTGAGGGGTGTACTGACCCATTTGTTCCTGGGCCAAACTAGTCTACAAGGAATACACATTATACCACCGTCCTACAGCTAGGATAAAAATAAATGGTGATCTCTCGGAGTCAGTGCCAGCTTTCAGTGGCACTAGACAAGAATGTCCTGTATCGCCACTTATTTTTGTTTTATAAATTGAGGCATTGGCGAGGTTATTCAGAAAGAACTCTGACAGCTCCGGGATTCAAGTGGGTAAAGCAACGAACAAATTTGTGCTTTTTGCTGCTAATTTATTAGTGATAATTACAAATCTTGTAATCTCTGTCCCAAATTTGGTTTCAGTTTCACAAATTCGGAATTCTTAATTTTAAAATAAAATCTGTAGCACTTAATCTCGCCACTCCTCCAAAAGGGGGGCGGCAACACGCCATTGCTTTTACATGGCACCCAAAACATGTGAAGTATTTGGGGGTCTTTATCACTAAGGACCTTTCCCAACTCTTTGATGCATATTTTCAAATCATTTACAACAAGCTACAAAAGGAACAGAGAGAGCGGCGAGGGAAGAATTTCTCTTGGATAGGTAGAGCTAATATTATCAAAATGAATATTCTCCCCCTTGTTTTGTATCTTTTGCAAACTCTACTGATTTACATTCCTAGCAAGTGGTTCTCAAATTTGAACTGACAGATTAGAGACTTTTTGTGTGGTGTGGAAGAAAACCTTGCTTTAAGCATGACATCTTATTCAGACGTAGACACTTGGGTGGTCTCCAGCTCTATCACTGCGATACTTATTATGGCGCCATCATGGCAGAATACTAGATTGGACAAGGGCAAGAGCGGACAAGCCATGGGTGGCAATAGAAGAGTGGTCTCTTAAAAAACATTCTAGTGTTGTTCCTAGGCTTGTGAGTTTGCCAATTATTCAGCATCCCATAATAAAACCTATTGTGGTTTGCTGGACCAAACATCAAGAGCATAAATACATCTCTTTGATTTTTTTCTCCCTTGACCCCACTGTTTACAAACCAGTCCTTCCTCCTGGAATCCGTGAAAAGGAGTTTAAAAAAGTGGTCTTGGGCAGGGGTCGTCCTCGCTGGCCAGCTGATGGGCCTAAGGTGAGCTCAGGGAGGACAGAAACCTCCCATGGAGCAGAAGGGCATCCGTTTCAATATATCCAGGCCAAGTGGAGTTTACCCAGCTCCGAACTTAAAACTTAAACACTTAAGTACAGAGGAGTTGCGCAAAAGTGCTAGTAGGGAATTGACATTGTTTGAGACTGTGTGTTGCTTCCATATGCTCTTCGCATGTCCTTTCTGGTATTTACAAACTCCTGATTCAAAATCGTTTTGCCTCTTTGCCGAAGTTTACAAAAGAGAAGCACTGGAATAATGTCATCCAAGTTAGCTCACTTAGCATTTCGGTGCTTGAAACACAGTAAGATCCTTTCCAGATGGTATCAATGTCCTAATGTCCTTGCTAAAATGTACCCTGGTACCTCGAACACTTTTTGGAGATGTAATCTGATTATTGGGACACCATTACACATTTGGTGGGAATGTCCATCTTTAAGATCATTTTTGGGATGGAGTCATTGCTACTTCATAAGAAATTATGAAATATGAGGTACAAGAAGATCCAGGTTTTTGACTATTGAATTTGACAAAGCTCCCAATGTCGCTATATAAAATGTCCCTGTTAAAACACCTGAATAGTGCCGCAAAGGCAGTGATTCCTGTACATTAGAGATCCTTCTTTCCTCCAACTCTGAAGGAACGGTTCGCCTGCATTCAATTTTATGGATATATGGATGATCTGATCCGCTGCTCTTCTGATAGGTTCAATGACTATTGTGCAACATGGATTTATTAGCTGGAATTCCAAAACACTGGAAACTTCTCTGATTTATCCAGATGCGGAGATTCTTGAAGGGAGTTAGCATTGACAGTTTATTTGATTGCCCTTTATATACATGTTTGTATATTTTGAATATTTTTCCTTAATAAAAAGTTATTGCAAAGAAAATAAAGTAAAATCAATATAGACATTCTTGTTAGAAAAAAAAAATGAATCTTGATCAGACTCTTATCCTTCATCCACAGTCTTCATATTCTGCGCCTGCTCAGATATAGTACCTTACAAATAAGCCATAATCCCCTAACTCATACGGTTTTCCCCAGTTATCTTATTGGTTGGTAGTGTGTGCAAATAAGGTACTTGAGGAGATAATGGGAACATATTTTCACTGTTTCTTAATTGCCTCAATGGTTGGGTCTTAAACCCAATCACAGTGCAGTCTATGGAATGGTCAGTTTGAATCATGTACAGCGCTTTTCACACATTTTTTTTCTCTAGAGAGAGGGATTCACCCCAATATCTTTTCTTCTCTGCTAGAGGAATTGTACCCTGCACTGAGCAGCCCAGGTGCTGGTTGATGTGATTAGTGGGATCTTGTTCTGCTAATTCACATTAATGGTCTCGGGACGGCTATCGTTTTAAGAATTCCGGGTGGAGGTCCCAACAATCGAGGGGGGTTATTTATTTTGTCACCCCAGGAAATAATTTTGGGCTCTGCTATACACAAGCCACCAGTTTGGGGAGGACTGCTCGATGCATGCCACAAGATTGTGGGAAGGAGGTCGGCTCAACACTACCCACTAGATTTGTGGGACTGCTCTGCACATACCATCTGCTGTACACTAGCATCAGAAGAGGGGGTCTGCTCACCACTCAAGGACAAATCACTGGCGGAGGCCTTGTATGGAACAGCTTAGTTGCTTCGCGGTGGCAGTACCTGAAGGGGAGATATAATGAGGCATCAGACTCAGAGCGGAGGTGAGTGACAGCTGGGTACAGAGGGCATTCTGTTGGACACATCTAAGACACCTTGCTGGGCATATTACATGTTGTTTTGTATTGTATACTGTCTGTGCATATTACTTAGCATGTTATGACTTGGTTGACATAATATCACATGAATATTGGAAATATTTCATAGTACTGTCCTCTATATCATGCATGGCCTACTACATAGATACCATTTTGCTCTACAGTAATGGTTTGCTCTACCAGGCATGTATTGTTTATTTGTCTGCCATAGTAACCTTTCCATTGTGAAGATTAGTACTCCATGTATTCATACTCTGAAATGGATATCTGTGTTAATACAGAAACAACTCTTGGAACATGTTTTACATAGTCACACCCACAATAATTTTGCTATGTTATTCACAGGACCCCATGCAAGGTTGCATGTCTCCCACAAATCTTACAGCCATGCCAATGCTTTGTTCTCCGCAGTGATCAGCGATATCCATCCCCATCTATTTTTGGTGGGTTCATTTTCAACAGAATCACAAGTTAAAAAAAAAATCCCCCCTCCCGTCCCTTTTGGCTCTCAAAGGGCAGATTTGGCATGTGTCCGCCATGGAGGAGATTACATACTACCTCCATGATAGAGGCCATGTCTTTAATCAAGTATGGGGTCCATGGCTAGGCGCAGAACACACCTTTCCCCCCCAACCCACTGCTTTCTCCGACCTGATCCATGTGCGATGAGCATAACCCCTTCCGACATGCATCCCTCCCTCTGCTCTGGGCTCAACACACCCTAATTACCCTCTGAATACTCACAGTTCCTATCTTCGTGGTCCCCTCCCCCTCGCCCCCGCCACAATCCCTTTTGTTTCTACTCTTAAAACGGTAAAAACTGGTCAGTTTTGTCTAATGGTTCCCTAGCATGCGACATACCACAATAACTGTTTTGATTTCATTGTGTATGTTACACAGTATTATCGTTTTGCTAGCTGTATTTTCTTGACTGACCATTGAAAATAAAAAACTATAAAAAAAACAAAAAAAAAAACCCTTTAGAAACATATTGAGTGTTCCTAGAACAAAATGCAGCAAAAGTTCATAAAAAAAAATCTCGTTTTTCGTTACTTGTACGGTCTATTGTAGAATCTGTACAGCGCCAGTTCCGCACCCTCTAGTGCACTTTATTCATTATTTGCACTTTTTTTTTTGCACATTTGGGCATGATGACAGCACTGTTCCCGGGTTTTCAATAATAAAAAAATCTGTAGAGCGTCTTCAAAACCTGTGTATTGTAACTATAAAGAATATTCTGGAGAACTGCCTTTAATATTTACACACAGCGGGGGCAGCTTTCTTGTTAGCTAAACCTGAGAATACCTCAGTGTTTCTGATCACTAGTGAATAAATATTCTGCTTTTCCATTAATATTGTGTCGCCTACAGTGTGTGTAAACTATAGGTGCCCTTTAATCAGTCTAAAATCTCCTGTAAAACGTAAGAAGACTAATAAACTTGAGAATAATTAAAGCGCTTTTAGAATACCACTTGCTGATAGGAATTCTCAGCCAGTGAATCGGCAATTACTCTGAATTATGAGAATGAATAAATTCGCCAACATTTGTGTTCGTACAACTGATTTTTGATTCAACAAACAAAATTGATGATTTATTAAAATCTTTCTTAACGTATGTTCACAACAATAGCTCTGCATTAAGCACATAATTAAATCCTAGGGCTTTGCTGATATTTTTTTTTTTCCCTTAGATTTGGATTGTAGTTGTCGTAATTGAAAAATTCCTGAGTTTAGCATGAACGTGCATAGGAGTTCTTATTATCGTTATGTGTAACCCATAATAGCTTAACAGGCACTTGATTTGATTGCACTGGGTACCTCAGATAGATTAGTTTACTGTATTATTAAATAATACAAGATGCAAGAAATATTATATAACACAGGACAAGAATACAGAAGTACGTTATGCAATAGACATACTCATCACAATAAACAAAAAAATACTCTATTAGACTATAATTTTGCTCTATAATATCTGTAATAAACTTGACATAGATGAGCATTCATGATTTGAAATGTGCCTCATGTTTATTTCAGATGTTATATATTATATTGGTATTAGAGTCGTATACACAAATGTATTGTGATTAGTATGTCTTTAGTCAGTGTCGGACCGGGGCATGAAGGGCCCACCGGGGAATGCAACACTAGGGGCCCACCAAAGGGGGTGTGGTCAGCGATCATAGAGGCGGGACCAGACACTAGAGGGGGAGTGGTCAGTCCACGAAGGACAGCTAGCACCTTAGTGCAGTATATAAAGAATGCAGTGTGTGTATAAAGAATACACAGTCTTGACCTGCCCCTTAGATTGGGCAGAACAGTCACCAAACATCAGGATTGTCCCACTAGACCAGGATTGGCTAACCTGTGGCACTCCAGGTGTTGTGAAACTACAAGCCTCAGCATGCTTTGCCAATATATAGCAGCATATTGCTGGAAAATTATGCTGGGTTTCACAACACCTGGAGTACCACAAGTTAGCCAAGCCTGCACTAGACTCAGATCATTTGACAGACTGTCCTACCTGTTCTTGTGACTTTTACCACCTGTGGCTGCTGGTTTCTTTAGTTGCGGCTTGTCTGGATCCTGGAATGTTGAGGGCCCTATTTGGAAAAAATAATGGGTACATTTAGAAAATTCCAACCAGCCCCGGCATTAAATAAATAGGACCCACAATTAATACATAGGCCTTCCTCCAGCCCCAACATAAAATAGTATTCCCATTTAATAAATAACCCTGATACCCTCCCTCCAAACAGCGCCTGCAATAAATTAATAGCCTTTTCATTTAATACATCCATTTCCTACAACCATTCCCAGCATTAAATAATATTCACATTTAATAGATAGCTCTCCTCCACACACTCAGCCCCACATTCAATTATAGACCCAAAACACCTTAGCATTAAATTAAAGGTCCCATCACCCCCTCCCTATAATGTTTTCTGTGCAGCCCTCCTCCCTATAGTTTAGTATAGTCAGCCCCCCTATGCAACACAGGAGTGCCCCCAAACAATATTATGCCACACAGGAGTGCCATGTTATGCCACACAGTTGTACCAAAAATTCACAAATGCCACGCTATAGTGTCCCCAATTCAAATTATGCCTGCAATAGTGCCGCCCAATTCATATACAGGGCCGGATTAACCCGAGGTCTAACTGGGCTACAGCCCAGGGGCCTCGGGCATCCGTGGGGCCCTTTCTTGGAAGTATTACTTTTTTTTTTTTCTGTTCAGCTGTAGCGCGATCTCAATGTGCAGATTCGTGTAAGGAACTTACAAGTGAAACATATTGCATATTTGTGGGGATGTCTCTGGTGGAGACCCCCGCCAGCGATGTGTCCCTGGAGGGACAGAAGATGTCAGAGCCGGTGCCCGTGAAGAGGGCGAAGATATCCGGCAGCGCTGTGCCCCTGGAGGGGCTGAAGAGGTCCCTGATGGTGCCCAGCAGGAAGAAAGAAGAGAAGAGGAACTTACCCGTCCATCGATCCAGCGGCGGTGAGTATAACTTCTTTCTTGCAGGTCCTGTGCGCGGGGGAAGGATGAGCCAATCAGGGCTCATCTTTCCCCGCTGGCCAATCAGCGGCCGGATGCGCGAGCCAATCGCGGCTCGCGCCCGGCCATTCAAAAGATTGGCGCCGACGCGAGCCAATCAGCGCTCGCGCCGGCTAATGACGTCACGCCGGCGACTATATAAGTCGCCGGGTGGCGCCATTTTGGCAGAAGTCCGTCGGCGGGGAAGAGAGAGGACGTCTCGTCCAGACGTCCAGCAACTGAGGCAGCAGCAGCGGCGGCAGGGGGCCCTTGTAAGGGCCGTGAGCTACCCTGCCGCCAGAAGACTTCAAGCAAGCCGCCGGAGCGGAGATCGTCGGCGGGGAGCCCTTGTCAGGGCTGAGAGCGCCCCCGCCAAGCAGCCTTCAACAGCGCCGAAGCGGAGAAGAGGCGCCGCCGGCTGGAGGGTCTGGAAGACCCGGAGAAGAAAGAAACAGAAGACGGCGTGTCAAGTTGAGTATCCTGCGCAGAGCAGGTAAGTAGACTCAACAATAACGTCGGGCACTAGGCCCGTGGCACAATAAAGTAGGGGCACAAGGCCCAGGGACCTGGGCACTAGGCCCCAACGTGTTAGTGGGCCAGTAGGCCATTAGTATATATATATAAAGGGGACAAGCCCCTATTAGACAGACAGGGGCGTGAGAGCCCAGGTACAAGGGCACAAGGCCCTTAGGTAGTTAGGGGCCTAGAGGCCATAGGAAGGCCAGAGGGCCTGGTTAGAGGCTGGTAGCCTGTAGGTTATTAAGGGCACAAGGCCCTCAGTTAGTTAGGGAGGCCACAGGCCTCAGGCAGGGGCTAGGACCCCTAGGTAGTAGGGCATAAGGCCCTAGTGAGTGGGCTCAGAGCCCTGAGGTAGAGAGGGGGCTGAGGCCCAGGAAACAGAGCAGAAGGCTCTGTGTGTAGCTGGGCAGAGACCCATGGTGTATAGGGCATAAGGCCCTGGTGGTGTGAGGTAGAGGCGTGGGAGCCTCGTGAGAGTAGGCGCGGTCCTGTGTGAGGTGAGCACACGTGGTTAGGAGGTACGGTCGAGCGTAGGCTCCTGTGGTGCTGTAGCAACCTGCTGGTTGGCTAGCAGCGGTGTGTTCGGGTAAGTAGCGGGCAAGGTACTGTATACTGTATCTATTTATTCTGTCTGTGTGGCGAGTGTAGTTTACATTACAGTATTTTGGTGTGCTTTCTAACTGTGTCCAGGGGCAAGACGTCAGGCCCCCATTAAAGGTAGGCTCTTGTTTCCTGTGGTTTTCCTGTGCTAACCCGTGCTGTGGGGGACAAGTGTAAGTACCAGCATACACATAGTCAGGGGAGAACACATGTAGTTTCCCTGTCCCTTAGGTCCCCGGGGTCACACTGGTACCCAGAGGGGGTGGCTGAGTGAGTTGGTGGCAGTACAGCACACCTTGAGGCAGTTCCAGGGGCGGCCGTGGTTCTGATCAAGGGTCCTCAAGGCCGGTTCCGTGCAGGTGGACCTGTGGTTCCGGACGTAGGGACACGTGTGAGATACCCGAGTACAGGCAGTCGGGCGGTTCAGTTCGATCGGCTGTTCCGTGCGGCAGTCGGCCCGCGGGTTAGTGTGCTGTTTTACCGAGCCTCAGCCGGGCTTAAAGAACCCGTACTTAGGGCCTGTGTGTGACTCCATAGCAAGAAGGCAGCTTCTTGGTACGACCTGGGTGAGGGGGTTAGGAACCGCCCTCCGGTTTAGGCTGTGAACACCGGCTGGTGTTCCCCGTAGCGTGTAACTAGTAGTTCCGTTAGTGCACCACATTTAGTTAGTCCTAGTGTTTGACTTAGTTGCGTTGCCGACCATTAGAACGTTGTTAGGGTCGGGTCGCCGTTGTAGTTAGTCCAGTTTTGTGGGTGCCATCTTAGTTCACGGAGAGCGTAGAGGGAGGCTGTGTGTTCTTGTCATCCGCAGGAGTCGGGAAGGTGCAGGAGAACCGGATCGGAAGTGGGAGTGTCCCGGTGAGTATCACGCTCGATTCCCCCTTTCGGTTAGGCCCTCACCGGCAGGTGTGTGAGGCACTTGAGGCGGGATTAGTCCTCGGATTAGTCTTGGCCTTCAGTGCCTGTAGTCCCCCGCGTCTTGGCAAGAACAAAGTGAGGAGGCGGCAAGGAGCTTGGACTGACCGTGTCCTTGTCCTTTGCCGTAGTCTCGGACAGCCCTTACCTGGTAGGCACGGCCGTAATCTCTGCCTCTATCTTAGAGGGACGTGATTGGAGGTGACTGCGGCTGCGGATCTGCTGGGATTGGATCGCAGCTGGGAAATCGGAAGCGGACTGGAGGTGACCATCGTTTTCAAGGTGAGTTCTTTTGTGTTGCGTCTGTCCCTGTCTTTCCCCGCAGGGGGCGTTACATATTCTCTATTTGCATTTCTAGATGTTTATTTCAAAGCTGAACCTTCTAGTACAGCAGATTTGTTAGCCCAAGGCACAGGTTTATTATATGACAGTTTCTGAGTGTGTTTAATCTCAATCTTTACATTTACATTTAAAAGTGCTGGTTACCTATGATAGGGGGTGCTTAATCGTTTTTTTTTTGCCAAGGTAGCAACAAATAATGCCTGTGAATCACAAGTTCAACTTTAATTAACAATGTATTTCCTTTTAATCACTATCATTTATTGTTATTATAAACAAATAGCAATACAAAATTATTGTGTAAAAACATTAATAATGTGTGTGTATATATATGTATATATATATATATATATATATATATATATATATATATATATATATATATATATACATACACACACACACACATATATATATATATATATATATATATATATATATATATATATATATATATATATATATTTACACACACATACACATATATATACATACATACATATAGACAGACAGACAAGTGGCTGGAAGCTACTTACCATAAGTTGATTTTGGCAGCCTCTCTCCTTCTGATGCTCCAGGCAATCAGCTGACAGGGTGAGGGGGCGGGTCACATGATCGCAGCTGTGATCGCATTTGAAAGATGACTGGCTGTCAGCGACAGCCAGTCATCTTTCAAATGCGATCGCTGCTGGGATCGCATTTGAAGTAGCGGTGACGCCGGGGAGGACAGCGAGCTGCCTAGTGCGGACAACGGGTCCCCAGGGGCAGTTCCGCCCACTTTGAAAAGGGGGTGTGGCCGTAAGGTATCCGGTGATTTTACCGGTAGCCCGCTGGGCCAGTCCGACCCTGTCTTTAGTATCTACTCGGCACCTTTTCATACATTTGACAAATTTGGGTGTGCAGATTAAAGGAAAACAAACTGATTGTGTGCTCCACTTAATATTAACATGGGTTAAAGTCATCATCTTAAGTTTAAGACATTTTATAACATCATATCACTAGCTCAGTCCGAGTTATGGCAATAACTGGGTAAAGACGACAAAGAGAGAGTTGGTAGGGATACTAATCACAACACATTATTTTATTGCTGCAAACTGAAGTGACAGCTGCTAAGTCATTAGATGTTTGCTAGAAGCCAAATAATCTACCTGCATGTTTATGAGATGCCGGTGGAAACACGGAGCACATGGAAATTCTACACAAACCCTGGTTGCATTGGTTCCACCTGTGTTGACCCCTATTCCCATTACATACATGCTCACATGCTATCATCATCATCATTTGTTTATATAGCGCCCCTAATTCCGCAGCGCTGTACAGAGAACTCACTCACATCAGTCCCTGCCCCATTGGAGCTTACAGTCTAAATTCGATAACACACACAGACAGAGAGAGAGAAAGAGACTAGGGTCAATTTGATAGCAGCCAATTTACCTACCAGTATGTTTTTGGAGTGTGGGAGGAAACCGGAGCACCTGGAGGAAACCCACGCAAACACGGGGAGAACATACAAACTCTTCACAGATAAGGCCATGGTCGGTAATTGAACTCATGACCCCAGTGCTGTAAAGCAGAAGTGCTAACCACTACGCCCTATAGACGTCCATACAAAGGGCATAGGAACAAAGATTTTCATGGCAGTAAAAGGCCAAGGACTGCTATAGGGCTTGGAGTCCCTTATTCTCACATTTGGGGGTAAATGTATCCTAGTCCATTTTTTTTTTCAACTCGCCGGAAATCGGCGAGTTGACAGCTAGGATTTGAATTTGCCTTTACAAGCCAGCGCCGCTTTAAATTTTAGCTGTCAACTCGCCGATTTCCGGCGAGTTGAAAAAACCAGACTATGATACATTTACCCCTTGGTATCTCGTTTTATGACAGTTGTAACAGTGACTGTAGATATACAAAGACTCCCAATCCTATGTTAATTTTTGTCACAGTTTCATTGTTTAATTTACTATAAACATGTATTTATTTACTACCAATTATTATAATAGCTGTTAGAAAGATAAATAAATTAAATTGTTCATCTTAAATATTTACATTTTTCATAGTCCTTAAGATAGTTTTTATTCAGATTTCATTGACCGCATAATCTAATTTGACTTTGAGTATTTTGAAATATATAGTCACTGCTTGGTTATGGTATGTGCTATAAATTCAAATTGCTAGATCTCATGTTTCCTACACCCCTATCCATACATTATATATTAATGCCATTCAAAATAATGTCAATGAGAGTTCCTAAATTAGTGGGGGATCTCCCAGCCTCAGGAGAGAGTCTGTCCATCTCACTGATGCCAGAAGGTGTGGCTTTATTAGACCCCGCCCACTGCAGTGAATTTCGTCATTAGGCCACACCCACCCAACTGTGCAGAGCTCTCTTCCATATTTCCCAGCGCGGAGCGTGGCATACATATTATATACACATTACACATAAGTACTACCATACAGGTTACACACCATCGGATAACACGTACACACTATACTATAACAGTGTTGGCTAACCTGTGACACTCCAGGTGGTGTGAAACTACAAATCCCAGCATACCCTTCCAGCAATAAAGGGGGGGGGGGATCTGCAAAGAGAAGGGCACTTTATATATTTTGAATCAAACATCTTTCATCTTTAACAGGTTAGTTAAGAGCAAATAAAAATAAAACTACTTTCTTTTAGATAATTATATTACAACCATCACCCAGAACCATTGAAAGCGACGCGTCCATAAGTAACAAATGATGTTCTGGCCACCAACATATTAGGTGAAAATATCCTGTGAGGAGAAAAAATAAACTAAACTCTTTTAAAAAAAAAAAAAAAAACAACAAAAAAAACAACTCTGTAAAATTCCATTAGAGGAAGCTCATGCGGTGTCCTGCTCCAGTAATCAGAGCTGAGCCTTCAGGTGGTTAGCCTCGCTGAATAGGTCTGAAGAGGCCTAGCCCCAGGCTTTCCAACAGGTTACCTCATCATAACCATCCCCTCTATTTCCAATCCAAATCCACCGCTGTTCAATGTGACATTTGCCCTGTGTGTTTTCATCACCTTTCCCTCTTTTTTTTTTCTTCCTATTTTAGCAGTTCTGAAAGTCTGGTCCGTCACATGATAGAGACAGGCCGGTTTCATGTCTCCTTTGACCCCGTAATTTGCATTTAATTGCCATCCAGCAGAGGATCGAATTAACCCTTTACTGAGCTAAGCGGTAACAAAACTTCCAATTGGATATTGTTATGTTTGATTCCTGTGAGCCTGTCCCCTTATTGCTGTTTGTGAGTGAATGTATAATGCTATTTCTGAAGCAAAGACTTAAGCAGCCTGTGGTGGACCTCACAAAAGAAAGAAAGTACCATGGTAAACATCCAAATCACTATGGGATTTCATTGTAATTTGGTTGTTTTCTGTGGTATACCTTTGTGGTTTTTTTTCTTTAGCTTCAGCAGCGGTGTAACAAAAAGGCTGGCAGGCTATGCTGGGACTTGTAGTTCTACCACAACCTGAGAGCCAGTCCTTCCCAAGCCTGCGCTACATCTTTTATTTAAAAAAGTATGTATATGCCCCAATCCAGCATACGCTTTATCATATCTGTATCCTATTTCTCAATACATGTATAAGCAAGCGTTAAAGTGCAAAAAGTAAGACATGTAGCCCCCTTGCCCCATGGTACTTGGAGGGGGTGGAGGTGGTATAGTTTCACAGATACTCCTCCTCTTCTCAGACACTGTGCTTCAAACAAAGTTGTGTTCTCATCTTGGGTTGCAAATCCTGACAAGTTCTACCAGGGGTGGACTCGGGAAGCCACTTTCCGACTCCGTATATTAACAAAACAAAAGAGAAAATAGAAGCGCAAAGAGTCTTCACCCTAGTATAGATACCACCATAAACCATGTTGTTTATTTTAAAACATGATTTATTAAAAACAATGTTTAGTAAAAACAAAATGTAAAAAAAAGTCAAACACATTGCATCACATCAATCAATTAATTAGTTACAAGCTCACTTAATAAACCAATATTTAGACCCAGTATAGTCCTTATAATGAAATCACATTCCTCCTACAGTGCACATATAAGGAAAGTTTTCCAATAAATGATATTCCATATTTTGACTCAAGATTATGAAATCAATGATATATTCAGAGTCAGAGATCCTTATAGACAGTAGGCAATTTTATAATTGCATCCAGTAGGCAAAGGTTGTATATATAAAGTACGCTAAAATATGGACGAATCGGGGAAACTGAGCCCGACTTGTCAGGTCTGACACGGTGGCTTCTAACGCCGCCGGCTGCAGCTGCACTTCAAGTCTGTGTTACTTGGCAAGTTAAATTCTCCCAGCGGTTAGGCTTAACCTCCTTTCTCCACACTTCTTTGTGGTTTGTGTGTTATTGAGATATATATATGGCGGCTTAGTGGTTAGCACTTCTGCCTCACAGCACTGGGGTCATCAGTTTGATTCCCAACCATGGTATTATCTCTGTGCAGTTTGTATGTTCTCCCTGTGTTTGCATGGGTTTCCTCCGGGTGCTCCGGTTTCCTCCCACACTCCAAAAACATACTGATAGGTTAATTGGCTGCTATCAAAATTGACCCTAGTCTCTCTCTCTCTGTCTATGTATGTCAGTGAATTTAGACTGTAAGCTCCAATGGGGCAGGGACTGATGTGAGTTCTCTCTACAGCGCTGCGGAATTAGTGGCGCTATATAAATAGCTGCTGCTGATGATATATAAACTGTTATAACTCTGACCTAATTCTAACAGTAGTTAATTTAATCAGTGCCTAGTAATATCCTTTTGGGTATATTGTGTAGTTTCGACTCAGTATATGACTGGTGACAACACACACACCAACCAGGTAGGAAAACCCCAGCTGGCAGGTTTATTAAATGGCCTGTAAACTGGAAGGGGGCGATAGTGAGTAAAGAAAGGGGTCATGCTGAGCCTCTGAGGAAGCTCGGACTAACCCCAGCCAGCTGCTCCTCCTCTCCTCTCTACACTCTCAGGATTCAGGACTGGTGATGACTGGGTCCTGGGGTTACAAACATACAGGGATGGCAGAACTGTGGTGGCACCATAAACAGAGCCCATGCCCACCATGGAAGCAGTGTCCCCACTGTTTCTTACCTTAGCTGGCAGGAGGTGGAAACGACACCTGCTCCTTCAGCCTGGGAGTGTGACGCTGAGCAGTGACATCATAGCCCAGCGCCATCACAGACATTGAGGAGCCGCGACGACTGCTTCACAGGTAAGAAGCTTCCAGCTGCTTCTCCTCCATGTCAGTGGCCGTCACTCCAAACACTGGTTGAATGACATTATATCACTCATTAGGTGTTTCAGGCGTCCTCTATCTATTAGCGCCCTAGGCAGCTGCCCAGGTTCATATGGTAGCGCTGGCCCTGCAAACATATACTAGGTAAAAGAGGCTGTGTGACGCTTATTCAACAATATGGTGCTCCGGGCACAAGTGTTTTCTAACCCACAGCAACCAATCAGGCATCAGTTTATGGGCAGCATGGTGGCTAAGTGGTTAGCACTTCTGCCTCACAGCACTGGGGTCATGAGTTCAATTCCCGACCATGGCCTTATCTGTGTGGCGTTTGTATGTTCTCCCCGTGTTGCGTGGGTTTCCTCCAGGTGCTCCGGTTTCCTCCCACACTCCAAAAACATACTGGTAGGTTAATTGGCTGTTAACAAATTGACGTGTGTGTGTGTGTGTGTGAATTTAGACTGTAAGCTCCAATGGGGCAGAGACTGATGTGAGTGAGTTCTCTGTACAGCGCTGTGGAATTAGTGGCGCTATATAAATAAATGGTGATGATGATGATTTGCTTTACCATGATAGAAAAATGCCAGTGGTCCTCAGACTGGACCTAAGCACAGTACAAAAGGATGTCATGATATTTATACTGAACTTTGGTTATATTGCTTTTACATTTTAAATGCTCTAATTTGTTCACCATTAGCTTATATGGCCAAGAGCATAAAAACATTTTGTGAGAATGGCATACAACATAAATAATAATAGGAATTATACTGTGCATTTGCTCAATATTGAACAATAGGAGCCAAACATTTCCACTGACAAACCATTAAAACCTGCGACTGGCTCTGGAAATTAGGGACAGTTGGCAATTATGGTTCAATTACCCCTAATCCTTAGTTTCCCAGATGATGGAGCGTCTGTGAGTGGCCCAGTAGTTACCTGGAGATTGAGTTCTCCAATTTCATGAAGGAGATCGTGCAGCGTTCCAGCCCACAGATAGCTGAGCGAATTCCTCTAAAGCAGAAATATAATGTACTTTGGAATTGAAAGGCGCTACAGAGAGAGAGAAGTTATTATATTACTTCTGCTAGTACTGGCATCCCAGCAGGAATTCATTTGTTGCTTGTGTTGACAAGGCGCACAATGCTGTAACATCACACTAGCTAGATCAAATTGGTCACTGGAAGCCTCAACCTTAACCCTGACAATCTCAGAATTCCCGAACTGCCTGTCAACTGTTGAATGAGTCTTGCAAAACTGGATTAACATCCTGATGTGTTATTAGGTGTGGGAAAATGTAAAAAAAACAAAAAACAAAACTTTTAGAAATGGTTATGTCTGAGATTTACAGACCATAGGTCGCTGTAGCGATTACATTTAAACATCATGTAAAAAATAATTACTTTCGGCTACAGAGCCCAGCATGATATTGTTCAGGGCAAATGGAGCTCATATAATAGATTGGACATCTCTGTTATTGCCTTGTAAAAACCCTTAATTTGCTAAATGGAGAATAATATCACCATAATACATGAGTATTGTTTCTACCGTGAAAGTTGCTTTAAATTATATTGCTGTTATTGGAAAATAGTGATGTTATCAGTTATAATTGTACAATTCTGACATCATCAATTAGTAACACTTATTATAAAGAATGGTAGGTTGTAGATATAAAACGAGTCACTAGTTCTTTGTTCTGTATACATCAGCATTAAGAGTGCTTAGTGTCTCGGAGTTGTAATGTGCCTTAGTGTACAGTAGGGGGCACATTATCCTGTAACACTATATAGAGTGTGGTCCAGTTGTCGTCTACATTCTGCTAACTTTAACTGTTCATCATTGCTTAACTCCTAGAATGTTAATTGTAGATGATAAAATGTTAATATTCAAAGGACATACAGATTTACATGCAGACTATATAAAAAGTATATATATATATATATATATATATATATATATATATATATATATATATAAAAGCTGGAAACTGCACAATTTAAAGGGACAGACAGACAGACAGACAGACAGACAGACTGACTGACTGACATTTTTTGGTTAGCAGCCAATTAACCTACCAGTATGTTTTTGGAGTGTGGGAGGAAACCGGAGCACCCAGAGGAAACCCATGCAAACATGGGGAGAAAATACAAACAGATAAGGCCATGGTCGGGAACTGAACTCATGACCCCAGTGCTGTCAGGCAAAAGTGCTAACCACTGAGCCACCGTGCTGCCCATTAAGGGAGGAAGTTAATTGGCCACCAGCTGAGAGACGACATCGTGTTGGAGATTTTACCTTGTGTCCTATAGAAATGCAAGGGAAAATGAGCGAAGATGCTGTACCGTACTGGCCGTCTATGTGCGCAGCCGGGACGTCCGATGGCACTTCGCGGCAAATTTATAAAAATTTATACTAAAGCACACCTGTTACCAGCGCAGAGTGGTGGCTCCTAATGAACAGACTGGCTGCATTCGCCAGTTCTCGGATAACAAGGGCTAATGTGTGTGACAGGCCTCTTCTACATACATTCCCTGCTGCTGCCTAACTGCACAGTGTATACAGAATTATTCCCCAACTGGTAGCTGTATACAGTAGCACAATATTACTAGCAGGAAAGCCCTGCAAACACAATGAGTAGGCTAAAGCAGTTAGCAGAGCAGCAGTCACCGGTAGGAGGTCTAGTGCACAGTGTCACTGTAGCGCATGAAGACTTTGCAATTTTGCAAAAAAAAATAATAATTGAATAAAATAGTTGAACTGGAGTTTGTCATCTATAAATATGAGTTTCTCCACTTTCAGACAGGAACAAGTGTGACAACCTTCAAAAGACGAATAGAAACTCAAAACTTGGAATTCTGCAACAATTTTGTAGCAGGACATGAGAGCAGTAAATAACTTGAAAGCTTTGATACAGATTTATTCGGTTAATAAAGTTGTTTTGTAAGAGAGGATTCATGCAATAAAATCTGTTAGGTGAACTTCGATAGCTGCGATTCATATACTTTGTTGTAAAGTGTTTATTATACCCCAATAAAATAGACAGGAGACCTATGGGAAAAATAAATTGATTCTGGGAAAGAGAATGATAACAATGGAACTGTGCTAAACGATGTGTTTTACAATAAACTTACTAGTACCATCATAGAATCCACATTCACTTATTCATATTTCCATTAAACAACTCTAATGGGGAAATAAAGAGTTTAAACTTAATGATCTCCACTTTCTGGAATAGATTCCGATATTATGTTCACATTTGTTAAAATTTTGTTCTAACATAAAACAATAATAAAAATGCTATTGGTAAAAAGGATGTATAAAGATTGGCAATTCTGTTTTTCTCTCTGAATGTCTAGCAAAACATGGGCATGTGGGGAACCTGATTAGTGCTACAACCCAGTTACGGACAACTAGAAACGTATAGACGACTGCTTATAGTACAAGCTTCTGGCCCTTCCTAATGTATGGTTGTTTTAAAGTATGAAATTCACTGTAAATCTAAATAAGCGATGACTATATATAAATCCTAATTTAATTGTCCACTCAACAAAATTGGTTGTAATTCACTTTGTAATACACATAAGAGGGTAATAAGGCTATATGTATTATTATATATAAATGAAGATATATACGGTTGCAAAAAAATGTGGAGTATATAAATCAATGAACACCGACTCACATCACAGGCTGAATGATTATAGCTCTTTTTGGGAGAAAAGTAGCGTTGCACCCAGCATAATGAATCAAATAGTGCACATAGTTTGCTTGGACCCGGAACTCTTAGCCTAGAAATCCCTACAAACGATCCTGGTTGTGGCTCCTTCTGTTTGCCAATGTTCGGCATCCACGCTTGGTGTAACCGGAGTTTTCACCGTGTCTGGAACGCAGAAGTGACCTTTGAAATACAAACTACGGTGGCTGGAAAGTGACTAAAGAATCCAACGCGTTTCATCCGTATTTTGGACTTTTTCACTTTGTTTTTCAAGCAAATGTGTATTAATTAATGATTTTAATTTTATTTATTACACGGAAGTGTCCTGAAGAGAAATAATTAAGCAGGGGGGTCGCAGTAGCACAAGGTTTGGGATCTGCTGCCCTAGGTCACAGCCTAAGGTGCCTTTCCCTAAATTTAGCTCTGCTGATTCAGTTACTTCAGGAGGGCGGACAAGTTTCCATGCCCAATATACACAATGAAGAGCCAAGAGTCAAACATTAATGGTTTATTTTCCATAAAATACATCAAAATGAGTAAATGTCCAACTGAAATTATAATTAATACATTATATTATCCCACTTTTCTTAGTAAAACGCCTCCAATGGGTCCTGTACATTTTCTGCCACCGCTTGTAAAAGAGTAGCAGGTATCCTATGTGCCAAGATGTTTCTGTACAGATGTACAATATGTACAGTAACAGTAAGTGCAACGCTGTGTAAAGCAGCCTAGTAAATAAAAAACAAAA
Source organism: Mixophyes fleayi (assembly GCF_038048845.1). Classification (NCBI taxonomy): domain Eukaryota; kingdom Metazoa; phylum Chordata; class Amphibia; order Anura; family Limnodynastidae; genus Mixophyes; species Mixophyes fleayi. Next base: position 125,366,367 of record NC_134408.1, on the reverse strand, counting down.
ACAAAACACATGCTCTCTTTAGGAAACAAAGATACATTCTATGTGCCGAGCTAAGCAGTTTAACCTCTTCTGTGCAAACGGGTGATTCGCCTCTCAACAAAGGATTATATTATATAGAATGGGACAAGCAGCTTGGATAAACCCACATGCAATTGCCCGTAGAGATACTGTACCGTGTCTGTAAATACTATCTGTATTGCACCCTTACATAAGACCGGGGTGTCTGCATTATACGGCCTTGGCTTGAGGTGAAGCCGCATCGGAAGGCCTAAACTTTGGCAGATAAAGACCAAATTTGTTTTCTATTCCAGCAAACGTTGCCGTGGCCAATCTGTAGCCACCTATATGGTCAGGATGTGCAGGAGGAAGGTCGGAGATTCTGGTCTTTGGAGCAGGCTCTGAACCCGCAGGTTTGCTGCACAGAGAAGAAGAACACACCATGAACAAGCTAGTACTATGCCATCTGATTACAGCACAGGACTCTGGTAATGCATAGCTTCCTGGCGGGTTTATGTCAAACTGTTTATTTTATTGAAGGGCTAAGCTCACAGACCTTATTATGTGACTCTCAGAGCGGCTTGTGTATGGAACATTTAGACATAAGTCTCGCTGATTGGCTCAGACAGTTCTCAAGGCTATTGTGAGGCTGCTGTCACTATATTTAACAGCAAAAGAATACACTATTCATCCACAGCTTCTCGTACACACAGTGCCAGGAGTATTTACATTCAGAACGAAGGAGATACTGAGAAAAACCTATATAACATGTGGGAAAGCCGGATTCCTTCATGGATAACTGAAATTTAGTACTAAGGAAAAAAAAGTTTTCTGTTTAGCAGAAACGTGTCCCCATCTTTTATCCCTGCTATATCTGGAATGAGTCTAAGGGGTATATTTACTAAACTGTGGGTTTGAAAAAGTGGAGATGTTGCCTAAAGCAACCAATCAGATTCTAGCTGTCATTTTGTAGACTGTGCTAAATAAATTACAGTGGAGATGTTTCCTATAGCAACCAATCAGATTCTAGCTATTTCAAACCCGCAGTTTAGTAAATTTAGCCCTAGGAGGCCTATTTGAAGAGGTCTTTTGATTAACCATAACGGGCCTGGTCTTCTTGCTGTCGTTCCACCCCTGGTTACCAAATGGCCAAAATCTGTGTGTAGATGACTTTAGATCACAAAACCGAGGACATACGAAGCCAGGGGGGCATCAATCCATAGGAATAACCACGAATAGTGCGCTGCAGACTCACTTTCTTCCTCCTAACCCCACCCCAGGGTAATTGCAAAGAAATAGCTCATTTAAAATATTAAGGTACAGAAACCCCTTCTAATGGTGAGATCACAATATTGTCGTGTCCTCCTTAAGCTCAGTTATACTCGCTCAGATGATAAAGGGATCATCCATCTATATTGAATAAGCACAGTCTAGACACAGGTCGTATTAATAGTTTTTAATTTCTGCTCAGTCATCTGCTTCGTACAAATAAACAAAAAGTAACACAAATTTAGCATTTTGGATTAGGGAACTAAAATCCCTTTGTCACCCTCTGTTCATTTATTGTGTTACCTGTGCATTTGCCTTCCACTCAGTGAGCACAGCAAAGCACGGATGGGGGATACAACACAACTAAGTCAGCCTCACTCTTAGTAGTGTCTTCATGCAAATACTGTGTAAACCATTACAGCTGACAACATCAATAAGGTGTGTTATAAGTCAGTGCATTCAATAGAATAACAAAGTTATAATTTAATGAATGTCTTTCGCTATTATTTCCTTAACGGTGCTTTCCAATATTTTTAAATTTCTTCTTATTATAACATGTCCCTCTGTGTACATTAAGAAATACTAATACTATGTACAGTTTGGGATAACAACTCCTTAATAAATTCTTTAAAGAGTTAAAAGTAAAAGAGTTGGGGTGTAATTCTCCATAGGTTTGATGCAGCAGCAGAACAATTAAACAATTTAGTTCATTTTGCCATTTATCAAACATTTATGGTCTGTTTTATATCTTTATAAACAGTACACTATAAAATGCCTGAAAGTTTACACATTTAACCCACTATATGGATCTTTTTTGTAATGACAATCTTTGTCTATAAACTGGGTTCTCTCTTATAACCAGTGTAAGTTCTCAGACTTTCATTTGTATGGAGCAGATGCGGGGAAAGGAAGATGGGTTTAGTTAAAGGACTGAGTTTCAATTTGAGATGTGTTCAGCTAAATTATATATTTTTTTCAGCCTGTGAATTGATATCATTCTGCAGAGGAATCCAGACTTTCAGAGACATGACTCTTATGTCAAATGTCTGAGTGAACTCACCCAGGGACCGGAAAAAGAATATTTGTTCTATTATTAACACAGACGGGCTGTAGAAGTATCTCAGAAATCAGATTCACACACAGCTATACATAAAAACATCCTATGCATAATAACGCACTATAATACTTACATTCCTCCAAAGTCAACACACAGCCATCTCTGCAGGAGTTCATAGGTTACCAGCGTGACGCCAAACTGAGGGGACGATCGAAAAACTCGAGCTGTAGAAATATTAAATGTCATCCTTTAATGCATTTACCAAGGAAGGGACTCAGCTTGGTCTTAAAGGAGAACTATATTGTATTTAGAAGCCGGGTAAATTTTCTCTTTTCGTTTTCTACAATAGGTCAGTAAGACCTAGGGGTATATTTACAAAGCTGCGGGTTTGAAAAAGTGGAGGTGTTGCCTATAGCAACCAATCAGATTCTAGCTGTCAATTTGTAGAATGTACTATATAAACGATAACTAGAATCTGATTGGTTGCTATAGGCAACACATCCACTCTTTCAAATCCGCCAATTAGTAAATCTAGTCCCTAGGCCGGCGGTTCCCAAACTGTGCGCCGCGGCGCTGTCACTGGGGTGCCGCGGGCCAGCCCTAGAAAAAAAGCAAGAAAACAGAAACTTACCAATCCGCCGGGCGCCGGGACCCAGCAGCCTCCTCTCTCCCGCATCTGTCACTGAATATCGACGTCAGTAACAAGCTGCTGGGAGAGAGGAGGCTGCTGGGTTCCGGAGCCCAGCGGATTGGTAAGTTTCTGTTTTCTTGCTTTTTTCTAGGGCTGGCGCCTGGCGCGGGGCAGAGGAAGGGGGGACCCGATGGCAGAGAAAAGGGGGGACCCGATGGCAGAGGAAAGGGGGACCCGATGGCAGAGGAAAGGGGGACGCGATGGCAGAGGAAGGGGGGACAGAGCGCCTGGTTGCAGAGGGGGGCAGTGCGCCTGGTTGCAGAGGGGGACAGTGCGCCTGGTTGCAGAGGGGGGCGGTGCGCCTGGATGCAGAGGGGGGCAGTGCGCCTGGATGCAGAGGGGGAGCAGTGCGCCTGGTTGCAGAGGGGGGCAGTGCGCCTGGTTGCAGAGGGGGGCAGTGCGCCTGGTTGCAGAGGGGGGCGGTGCGCCTGGATGCAGAGGGGGGCGGTGCGCCTGGATGCAGAGGGGGGCGGTGCGCCTGGATGCAGAGAGGGGCAGTGCGCCTGGATGCAGAGGGGGGCAGTGTGCCTGGATGCAGAGGGGGGCAGTGCGCCTGGATGCAGAGGGGGGCAGTGCGCCTGGATGCAGAGGGGGGCAGTGCGCCTGGATGCAGAGGGGGCATTTTTGCATACAACTAAATAAGTGTTTCTGTTGTGACCTAAATACTTATTAAAATTTTTTGACCCAACTACTTCTAAAACAGGACTGCTCAGTAATTATTTTGGAGGGGTGCCTTGAAAAAATTTGGAGACTCTAAGGGTGCCGCGGACTGCAAAAGTTTGGTAACCACTGGCCTAGGCTATTTCTCTGTATATTTACATGTCCATTTTTAACAAAAGAGTAAAATTACATATTGTCATAGACTTCAAAGTAACAATATCTCATAAGCATAACCATGATTATTTAACAAGACATGTAAATATTATATATCTATGTTATACTAACTAATAATTGTATTTGTTTTCATTTTTATTTACGCTACCCTGCCAATTCCAGTGTTGTGCAGCATACAGACCACACTTGCCATTTCTCCCAGAACGTCTGGGAGACTCCTGAATTCCGAGTAGGTCTCCCGGACTCCCGGGAGAGCAGGGCATTCTCCTGCATCTCCCACTTCTTAGTGACGTGGGCAGGATTTGGAGCCTTCATGATGTGATTCTCGGGGAACTGCATCATTTTGGTCCACCCCCCCCGCAGTAAAATGAAGCGTCACAGTGGATGGGGGGGTTACAATATTCACCAAGACCCGCCCACCTCCCAAAAGGCCAACTTGAAAAGGTTGGCAAGTATGATACAGACACTACACACCACTCCACTATATGACACTGTATGGAAATAGTTTGATGGGTCTGCAGGCCCACATCATCCTGCCTCATTTATATTCTATAATGTGCTATATATTATAGAAAATAAAGTGGAACCAAGCAAGTAGAGGTTATATCACATCTTGTATCATAATGTATCCACCGCCTTTCTCCCTACCCTGCAGTCCATCAGGCTCCGACTCCTAACACTGCTTACGTTTATCTTGAATTTGCCTCTTTTGTGCTATATAAACCAATGCAATTTATACGCATAATAATAATAATAAAAATAATAACCTCCAGCTCCTTTCCAAAATGCCCTTGATCCTTCTTCCTTGAGGATTTTTCTAAAGCAGTCGATGACTCCGTTGTAGGTGGTTTGGCCAGCTCGAGCCGCCACTTGCAGCCTTGTCTTGATGACATCAGCAGGTGTGACCAGGGAAGCTGCGGGTACACCTACAGAAACACAGGAGTAATTCACATAAAGAACTTTACTGAATACCAAGACAATCCACAGTGCATCAGATAACTGTTCAGATTTATTTTACGCTGTCAATCTCGGATCGAAAGCTATATATAAGTATGTAATAAATGTAGGTGTATTCTATGTAATCGAAGGCCAAGCATTTATTTATAAACGTATGACACGGACATGCTGTGGTTTACCAGTTGTGGAAGAAATAGGATGATTTATACAAATGTCCGTGTGAACAGATTAACGCAGAACCATTGACAAGTCTACCAATCTAGCACGCTCTTCAGTGACACAATCCATGTGTCTCCAGACGGAGTTCTTGGATACTGAATTACATGCTTGTTAGGACTGCTACACACACCAGGCATTAAACAAAGTGTGTTTAATGACTACACAAATTGATTACCACGCTTGTGTCACACTCGGAGGAGCTGTGAATGGCTTATCTATGGTAAATCCGTAAGGAGAGAATCCTGACGATGGATCTAGCTATAATGCCGGGGTCTCTTGTTACCTGAATAATTTTCTTTCATGAAGTATGGTCGGCATACTCTGGCTGTACACATATCTACAGGGGTTGTGTTATTTAGTGACACTGGGCTAGAGATCGCTGCAGCTCGGATTGCTAACGGGCAGATGAATAGATTGCTTTGCAGAGAAGATTTACAATGCCACCTCTATGACTGGTCAGCAGGAAGTAGAGCGGCTGCATCCTGCCCAAGGCTTGGCCCCGAGGATGAGGTGGCTTTTGCCCTGCCATGCCTGCGAGTCAGGATGTTCCAGTACTTGAACACAATGTGGTTTATATAAGAGAGGACAGACTCTAGTCTGCACCACCTATTTCCCCCGAGTGTCTTCAAACATGTCACTTAGACTCCTGGGAAACAGAACGTGACATATGGAAGGAGGATACAATCATTTCATTTTCCAAGTGCTGGAATGAAGGGGTTTATTTTTTTGATCAGAGAGGAAGAGGAAACTGATACATTTAATGTACTCCATATATAATCAAAGCCTTGCATTGTATGCGACTGTTCCAATGTGCTGCACAGTGTTTGTGTTATTAAACTGTAAACCCGGAAAAAAAATTCAATTTGGCATCACGTCCTTCTAAGCATCACATGAATCTGTATAAAACCGTGTACATTTGACTTGAACATTGATGTATTTTTATTATACTGATGTTGCGTAAATAACAAATTCTCACGCCGCTTCCCTTTTTAAACAACACTGTAAGGTTTGTCTCAACCTGTATCTTTGTAAACTCATTATGGAGGGATTTTTAGGAAGATCAGTGCAAAGGAAAAATATGGTGTTGCCCATAGCAAGCTGTCATTTTTATAGTACAGTTTACAAAATTAAAGAAAATGTGATTGATGTTGCCCATAGAACCCATCTATTATTTTCCCTGTGAACCAGAAATCTCATATCATAGGCACAATCTAACACATTAAATAACATCCGTTTTGGGGGCAATCTACGTGTGCTCCTACTATTAAGTAGTTTTTACAAGGTTTCAGTCTAAGCTGTATTTTGAGGGAGGGAACCAATATTCATGACGATGATGCCGCCCATTAATTCATGATCAATTAGTGACATTAGACAATGCCTCAGTATTGTCATCACTTCCTACTAAATGAATAGGTTGTATTGTCATTAACAATGGCTGAGACAACATAGCTACTTCAATTGTGGGCAGCATTGAGCACACTTTTAACACCACTTTATAGCTAAGTGGGGGTTGAGACAACATGGGGAGTGCTTTGTACATTCACGTTCCATTTTTAATTTTGTAAAAAACACACAGAAGACTTTTCCAAAGCATAGTAAACCGTTATCTCATCATTTTTGGGCAAAATGTTATTCAACAGATTAAACTACATAATTCCATGAAGTTCAAAAGTCACCTTAACAGAGAAAAGTTAAGAATTGAACATTATATACATTTCAGTTAATCAGCAGACTTGTTTTCTCTACCAAAATATTCTCCACCGACCTCGAGATCTCAGAACTAGCTTTTGACAGAAGCCCTTTCACAGATGGACACCTATAATATTGCACCAAGTTGCAGAACGACATTAAGCTGTTTACAGCAGTTATGCTAATGCAATTAGCACTCATTAAAACAACGACATCACCCACCGTGAGCATATATTTACAGCTCCTTGGTGGTGACTGATACTGCTTTTGTATAAATGGGCTGATGAGGACAATTTTCTCTATTAGGAAAAACAGAGTTATCTTACTTAGGGGGGAAAAATAAATCTAAAAATAGGGTCTTACCTGCGATAGCGCCAGCTGTCAGGAGCTGCAGGGCCCCTATGTGTCCGTGCTCATCAGCAAACTGAGCCTTACAGTGCGCGTAGACGGGGAAGTAGATGCCAGAGAAGGGGATGTCACGTAGAAAGCAAGCCTTGGCACCCTGCAACGACCAGACACACAACTTACATAAAGACTTCTGGGCGAGTTTGTAGCACAGATAATACAAGAAGCTACTTATATATAAAAACTGTGCTAAAGTTATGTGTTTGTTTTCAAGTAAAGAGATGTATATGACATAAGTGAGATGGTCTTGGCAGTAGCAGCTGAAATAATAAAATAAGGTTTGCAGTCTCCCAGGGATACATGAAAGAGATCAGGGGGTAAATGTATCAATCTGCACATTCTGCAAGTCACTGATATTCGGCGCCTTTGCAGGGCAGGTTTCAAACGGCAATGTCTTTATAGGTAAGTTTAGCCTGTAAAGACATTGCCGTTTTAATAATACTGACTGGGCTCATGCCGGTGTGAGAGGAACAGATGTAACAAGTGTCAAATTGTGTTAACACTGGGTGATTCTGATGCCATAACTTGATTTGACATCAATATGATTTTTCCACATACAGGGAGAGATTCAATTTGTCAGCAAGTGTCTCCAGAACGTCCATGGATACACCTTGTGCCGGTCTTATGGCTGGAATCTCCGCTGTCCTCGCACACCATAGAGGTGACCTCTACTCAGACCTCAGATGCTGCCGATTCAATCATTTAGGCCTGGATGCGAACATAGTTGTTTAAATCATAAAGCACAGTACACATACACCGTCAGAGGCAGAACCAGCGAGCTGTGGGCCCTGGTGCAGGGAAGTGAGGAGGAGGGAACCAAACCCGCAGCTCGCTAGTTCCCCCATACAGTGGGCCCCAATATCTCCATGGGCCCCGGACTGGTGCACCACATCTGCTGCACCAATGGTAGTTCCGCCACTGTGTGCCGTGTAGTTTTCATTCATCTGACATGTGTACTATGATTCTCTCAAACCACTGTCTGGTGGTAGAAAGATGTATAGCAGGAATTTCAATATTAAGCTTTGGGAAACCCAATTAACAAACTGTGATTTCCTTAAAAATGTGCTGCATTAAGCCACGTCATGGCAAATGTCGGTTTAACAGTTGCTACATCTGTACATCACCAATTACACTACAGTGGTACAAGCCCTGCCAGTGTACTTATAGTTAGATTGTACTATGCATAATTTATTTTGGACCGGGGTAGTGAATTAATGCTAGCGATGTGTGTGGGTGTTTTGTCCAGACAAAGTGATAGAACGATTGGTGACATCAGCGAAACCAATAGAGAAGTATCATTTATGCAACACTGACCTTATAAAGCCCAAAGAAGCCCAACTCCCTGAGCACGGTGAGAGCCCGGACTTTGGGACCTGTGGAAATTTCTCCAGCAACCTGCAAGCGAATCTTGACGATTTCCAGTGGGTTTGTGAAGATGACTTGGGAGCCTCCTGCCTGCGCACAAACAGAAAATACCATCAGATCTTTTATCAGACGTTCTGGGAGCAGAGATTTAATTGGTGAAAGGTGAATGCAGAGGCAGCATGGGAGGATTCAGATCTTCAGTAACTGTTCTTTGTAAATGAGCCAATTCATTACACTTTGGTCATAAATCTATGTTACTATATCTCAAATCGACAGATTGTAGGATTAAAGTTAAAAAGTCCCAGTGATGTCCATGGTTGTTTTATAGATGAAGTACTAATGCCCTAAATCTCATTGAGGCATCTTACGGACAAGAATAATTGTCATCTTGCAGTAGGGAGGGGGGCATATATGTTCACTATGGCTAACTACAGACCAAAATCACTATCATATCCCCTAAAAGATTTTTGTAGGACAAATTCAATTTTCAGTTGTTTAAAAAAAAAAAAAGTGCTGGGTAGTTCAGGGGTAATCATTTTTTGTCCAGTTGCCCCCCTGGAATGCTGGGGAGATATACAGTGATCGCAAACTAAAGGAATAGTCCAAAGTATACTATTTCAGATTCAGCTGACCCCCCTATACCCCTTCACAGAATGATATCTCTACTTACATGAACGACATTGTTACACACGAGGATTGAAAATTAGTTTTACAAATCAGTACAGTTCAAAAGTTCAATTAATGTGGAGGACCTTTGGATGCGGCAGTCATTACTACAGAGAGAGAACTAAATGAAATTAATGACTTTCTGCTTTTTGAAGTTTATTTGATGTGTCTTCTTTCCAGGCCTGGTTCCAAGACTTCACAGAAAAGCAAAGATTATAGCTAACCCCAATGGACTGCAGTTACAGATAAATATATATAAAAAAAAAAAAAAGAGAGGAATGAATCAATTCCTCCCAGGCTGATAAAACGCACAATAGTCAATTTGTCAGTCATCAGCCCTGCACTAAGAAAATGAGTAGACATGTTGTGACTTCTGACCCCCCGAGGTCACCGTATTGTCCGCAAGTTACTTCTATATACAAATCGACTTTTGTTCTGTGTTTGTCTATGTACATTTTACATGTACCACAACGTATGTTAAAAATTGCCTGGCAGTCTCCTTTCTGGACAAAAGTGCTGGATTCAATCACAGCAGCACTTTTCAGGGTGTTATTAGAAATTCAATAACATCTGACAAAAGAACTTTCACTACCAATGGAAAAGACCTTCTTTTCGCAGCAATTTTCCTATCTGCTATCCACCTAATTCTCCAGAGTCTCCAGGTTTCAGAAGATTGAAGCACTGAGACGGGTTGTATTCTGTATCCCTACATCAGGTATGTATTTCTATGACATCATCTCAATTATCAGGAATTATGGGTGATGCAATCATCAGAGAAAACGTGCAATTATGGCTTAACAATAGCCCAGTGACCTCTAGTATCTTTGTGTCAACATTAAAAACTGTACAAACACATGGCTTTCATTTCCAATTTAAATAGAAAGATATATAGCAGCAGGTTTTGCAGAAAAAAACAAAACATTATCAAGCTACAGCAAGTTTATGGTGACAGTGGATCGTAAATTAAATTGTGAGTAATAGTCAATTCTTGGAATTAGTTCTACATATTTATTGAGATAAATTCATCAGCCTTAGACAAATTGACTACAATTACTTTGCGATCAATAAACTGCCTTGGATTCAACCTTGCATTATTGCAGTTAAAATATTGTAATCCAATTTAAATTTTACATAAAGTTACATATATATATATATATATATACACACACACACACACGTTGGACAATGGTACTTATAATTAAAAAGTAAATAGCTTTATTCTGAGTACAGTAAAACTCAGGAGGAATCCGATAGGCATTTTATTGTACTAACAGGTTCCTTTATTATGTGTACCATATAACAGCGGTTTCTGGAAAGCTGCTTTTGGTAACGGACACCTACAGATTTGTTAACAGATTACACTGTAAATACTCAATTATCCGGTGCATTAATGTGAATACTGGAAGTCATCTGTTTAAATCTCTGTGTCAAGTAAACGGGGGGGGAAGGGGGAGCCCACAATGAACAATTAAGCAAAGGAAAAAGTGACAGAACTGGGCACAGAACAAATACGCAGTCTGATATCCGGCAGACAGAACCCTGTGCCATTCTACTGCTGCAGGGTGTAAACATCTGACCCCACACACAAGACCTTTTGCCCTTTTCAATTCCACCCAAGGCAAATCCTCCAAACATTAGGATGCCCTAATGAAAGGCTCAATCTGAACTTCCTACTTACAACCTCCCCTAGTTAAGATTTTATTGTCTATAGCAGGAGAGCTGTCATTTTTGTTCCAGCCTGTAGGGGCAGCATTACTACACATTCTGGAAGTAAGACACATCCCAGGCAGCACAATTAATATTGAATATTAAACAATATATATCTATTATGGTTGTACACTATTGACAGGAAGTTTTGTATGCAACACTAAGCTTAATATTGTTTGCAAACACTGAAATAAACTAAACTGTACTCAATGTGCAACATATATATAATATATATAGTACCTTGTCCTGTCCAGTGTTATTTATATTTACTGTAAATATTATTTTCTAGGGTCATGAAGTAAAAGAATCCGAACGAATATCAGTATATTCCGTAACAGCAGCTTCTGTACCCTTGTGCTACAAAACGTCCCAGACGTGGACCCACTGAGCCAGTGATTGGCGCAGGTTAATCTGGGGAGACAAGTCCTATAGGAACCCCAGTTTCCACCAAGGACCCCTGCAGGACAGTGATGGACTTTACTGTTGGGTGGTCCTCAAGCTCATCCCGCTAGGCAGTTGCTGCAGGGAAGGGCAATAATCAGTACAGGGCCGAGGTCTGGGAAGGTTAAAAGTTGAATATTAGATTCACAAAACAACGGATAAATAAGCTAGGCCAGGATCACAAGCCACCGATATGGTCAAAGCAAGAGGGTCGGTGCCCAACAATTACGTCGGATTAAAAAGAAGCTCGGACAACGGTAGGTACAAAACCTATTGCTCAAATACTAAGCAAAGGGTACAGCGGATTAAATGGACACTCAATCGACACTATGGGTGTGTGCCCCAATATGAGCACACGTCACACGTAGCGCCTAATCAGCAGCATCAATAAAGTAGGCGTCTTTTCATGGTGTACACGCCAAAAAGAGCGATGTTTACAACTGGCCACGTGCAGTAAGGTGGTATAAGGCAGGTTTATCCCATCCTACTCCTTTCTATGAAGCATTCAAACAATACTTTTAGTTTTCTGGATCTAATGTACCCAATTGCCCCGTTTAACCATTAGGTTACATTCACACATGAAAACAGAAGGCGGAAAATAAAACAGCAGATTCTAGGGCGCCGTTATAACGTTACGTGGAGGTGCGGACACTTTGCCCTGAGTTTATTTACAAATTTCTCCCAGCTGTCAGCCAGAGAAAAGAGAGTCTGCTACAACAATAGTGAGGGTGAGTATTGTGTGGTCCCAGGGCGAGGCCCCCTGTACTTCTCTTACTGGCTATTGTAAAAATGTATTTAGGTTATGTCACCCTCCATGACGCTTCAACTTCTATCTACTCATGTATGTTATCCGAGATTAGGCTCTCTTCATCTAGAACCTGTAATTTTAGGAAATGCCTTAACTAGTTCCCTACGGCTCTCTTAACTAGGTTTAAAGGTCCCAAAACATGCAGAGTTTAGAAGAAGAAAAAAAAAAAAATAAAGATTCATATTTCCCCCTGATAGATGCCCCACGATTTCCGGAGACATATCTTACAGAATTTATTGCAAGGTGCCAGAATAATCCTCTAAATTGTAGCCAAAATTTCACATGGAAACCAACAGAAATGAACCACGACAGGGAGATACTGCTGAGCTATATTACAGAACATAACATGTATATTACTTATGGAGTATGTCTGTGCAGTGTTCCCATCTGATAATTTAATTGCATCTTGTTCCCAAGCACAAGAAATCAGATTACAGGGAGCCATTTATTTCATATATATTCTCTGCTAATAATACCAGGACAGATGTCACAGTGATGATCTCAAGAACAAAGGGTTGATCAAATCTGTAGAACTCAATCACCATCACTTCCAGCAATGAATTAGTATGTTCTGTGTAGGTGATGGGACTTTGTCAGGAGAAGATAAAGTGTCTGCACTCCTGGATCCTTCATCATTTTATTACTAGGCTGTTCTGATGCATCAGTTTACGGTCAGGTTTTCAGTCTTCAATTCAGGTAACCTAGATAGGATAAAGTGTGCTAAAGAAAACACTACACTGGGATAATGCTACAGTACAGCAAAGTTGCCAACAATTGTATATGTGTTTTTTACTGGCAATGATCTAATATGTATGGGCAGCATGGTTGCGCAGTGGTTAGCATTGCTGCCTCGCAGCTCATGAGTTAGATTCTAACCATGGCCCTTATCTATGTGGTGACTGTATGTTCTCCCTGTGTTTGTGTAGGTTTCCTCCCATGGTCCAAAGACATACTGGTAGGGTAATTGGCATCTGATGAAATGCGTTCTAGTTTGTGTGTGTGAATTTAGACTGTAAGCTGCAATGGGGCAGTGACTGATGCGAGTGATTACGTATCCTCTACAGCACTGCGTAATATGATTGACGCTATATAAACAATAATAATAATTTACCTAAAAGCATATTATACTTGGTCTTATTCCATCAAGATTTCTCCAAAAGTGAATTGTATAACAGCCTCTAGAGGAGACAGGAATAGGGCATAGTTACCTACTCTCCCGGAATGTCTGGGAGACTCACGAATATTTGGGAGCTGTCCTGGACTCCCAGGAGAGCGGGACAACCTCTCAAATCCTGCCCGTTTCATTGGTGAAATGGGCGGGGCTAATTGTGGCATCCTGGCCCCACCCCCTGCTATGATAGGCAAAAATTGGTATTGTGTAGCAGGGGGCTAATGACGCAATTAATTTGGCCACGGGCCAAAAACATGGGCAACGTTATAGTTTTTCATGGGGGATGGTCTCCAATGTTGGCAAGTATGGAATAGGGAGGGAAAGAAATAAGTATACAATCAGTATACAATGCTATTCAGCACCCTACAGCTGGGAGGTCAAGTGAGACAGAAGTGCCAACGACAATCTTATCAGCTTATCTGTAAACTTTTATCTTTGTCCGATATATTCCAGCCCACAAACATGTACAGGTATGGGATATATTATCTGGAATGCTTGAGACTTTTCAGTATAAGGGTTTTTCCACTAATTAGCTAAAATATAATAAATTATATTTAAAAACACCCCTATCTTTCCCCACACTGCTCATAACATTCACCTCCTCACAAAATGGTTTAGCAGTGCTCCTTACAGTGTCTGTGACTGTCATCATGTCTGTGTGTGTGACATTATCACCGGCCAGCACCAATGTACATCACTGTGACCTCTATAGGGTTTGTGAATTTCTATGTAATTTGATTCCGGATAACAGACCCCCTACCTGTGCCTCTAATATATAAACAGCTTCAGGTTCAGAGTTTGGACAGCACTGTTTTCGGGATAATGTCATAAAACCAAGCGCTGGAACACATGAGCTCTGTGTAAGCCGGGGCAAGGAAGTAAACAGCTCTGTCACCTTACACAGCACATGTAAGGTTAAAGCTACACTAGTTATATCTGTTGCTCAATAAAACCATGTTAGAAAAACACAGAGTGAAAGCATGAGATTATACACAGGTAGACAAACATTATTTCCTGATCTTATATCTCTGATGGGCATAAAGAAGTAACCATACCTCTAGCAGCCTTTGATATTGCTTCATCACACAGTAGCAGACGGTTGCTCAGGCCATAAAATCCACCATATACTTAGGCTGGGTGCACACTAGTGTTTTCAGATGATTATCGGGCCAATCAAATGATAAACGACCGTTTGCTCAATATCACATCAGTGTTTACGCTGCAAAGATGAGCGGTTTTCATTCCTAAGCTCATCGTATCATTTCATTTGATTTTAAACCGAACGAAAAATCTCAGTCAACAATGTTGTTTCAATTCTGCAGTGTGTATGCACTCACTACAAGCAGTGTCTATAGATTTCTATGGAGAGTGCAGAGTCCCCATGTTTTCAGCCAATGGTTATGACAGATGAAGAGCACAGATCTGAAGATAAATTGTAGCATGCTGATCATCACTTTTTTAATCATTGGTAAAATAGTTAAGGATATCACAACGGGAGAAATTTTGTATAGTGTGTACCCAGTCATAGGGCTAGATTTACTAAACTGTGGGTTTGGAAAAGTGGAGATGTTGCCTCTAGCAACCAATCAGATTCTAGCTTTCATTTATTTAGTGCATTCTACAACATGACAGCTAGAATCTGATTGGTTGCTATAGGCAACATCTCCACTTTTTTTAAACCCGCAGTTTAGTAAATATACCCCCCTAGTCATCAGATGCCCAAGCTGGCTGCTTTGCCAAAGGCTTCCTGCAGCAAATATTTAGTCATCCTCACACAATGCATTGCATTAGAGAGAGACAGCTAATAAAGTTAATTTGCAAAAAAAAAAAAAAAAAAAAAGAGTAAGGTGTAATTCACCTTTCATACTATGACTTTCTACTTACTATTAATCCATATAAGTAGGAATAATGGTAAATATCATAGAATGGAGCCAATTGGATGATATATTCAGCTCATGCATTTCTTGTTATACTGTATCTAGATAGACCTGTGCAAAGACTGCAGAGATGCACTAAGCTACCGGGA
Source organism: Mixophyes fleayi (assembly GCF_038048845.1). Taxonomy (NCBI): domain Eukaryota; kingdom Metazoa; phylum Chordata; class Amphibia; order Anura; family Limnodynastidae; genus Mixophyes; species Mixophyes fleayi. Next base: position 125,351,065 of record NC_134408.1, on the reverse strand, counting down.
AGAACACAGTCCTTGCTGTACATGTCAATGGTACATGTTATTCTTATTGATTGCTCTCATATGCTCCACAACAGTGTCTCTCTCACAGAGCACTGAAAGCAAACTCTGTGTGGTGACAGGTGAAGGCCTAGGTATGCACTAGCCTGCCAGATCCAATCACGGAAGACTAAACGCAGCCTCCTTCCGAGGCCCTCTGGGGATTTGTCTCTGAATTAAAAACCAGCAAGGTCATTAACCTCACTGCCCTGAGCCCTGTGCCAAGTGAGGAGGGTTTTTTTCTTATCCCAGCTTGTCAGCTTCACTCAACTGGAAGTCAATAAAGATTGTATGTTAAAAAGGACACATCTCTAGTATTCCCCCAGCAAAAATATCTACACAGAAGAAACAGTAATGCATGCATGCATTAGGCGCACAACTGACACCGGCTTGTCACTTTCTGAATCCGTAGTCCAAAGCTTAAAGATAGATGCAGGAACACGTCAAAGATTAAATGACCATATGATTATAAGTGTCTGTATGTTATATATGCAGCAGATTCAACAGCCAATGTCTGTTCTGTACAGGGACAGATCTCATAGCAGTCTCTGTAAAATCTAAATCCCCCTGTAGATGTTTCCTAGTACATCTTCCACTGTCTCCAAAAAGTGTCTGTTTAACCTCTATAAGTACAACAACACCTGTATATCACTACATGTTTGGTGATGTGTATGTGTGTGTGTAGTAAGCCGTGCATCAGAAAGTCATTCATGATTAATTAAATCTTTGGTGTACATCTTTAGGTAATTGAACGTTGAGCAGGAGATAGAAAGTGCAATGAACTGGTGATGTACTTTACCACCAGGATAAATTGGGAGTGTTTTTGTCCTGATTTATCAATGTTTGGCTACTTTCAACTCAAGAACAGTGGTCCTTCTGCTAGAGACGTTGTCCTGTATGTGCTATCATGGATATGTCCTTACCATATGCTAATGGTAAGGTACCCAATATAAACTTTCAGTAAAGTAAACCTATACAATCAGAGTTCTTCCCATAATATTTCTGATCCTAGTACAAATCTATAGGAATTTTCCCAGACTCACCCAGCAGAGGCTGGAGGGGTTGCCCAACTAACGGCTCCTTCATTCACATATGGTGGCACTGCCCCCAAACTAATGCCGTATTGGCTGGAGCTTAAGAACTTTGTGTCCCTCTTACTACATCTCGATGTCCCCCTCTCCCCCAGGTTCTTCCTCCTCCCACTGCTCACCAGAACAAACTGTTTAGACATATTTACAACTGCCGTGTGCTAAATAGCTACTGATTATTATTATTATTTATTTATAAGGCGCCACAGATTCCGTAGCGTCGGATACAGAAGCAAGTAACAAATAGATGAGGTAATACATGTCAGTAGCTCAGATGAGTGTGAGTAATGCTATGGGGACTCACACAGAGTGCAACGAAAGACGTGACAGGACGTACGAGGGACAGGAGACAGACGTGGGACAATAGGTAGAGAGGACCCTGCCCGCGAGGGCTTACATTCTAAAGGGAGGGGTGGTGAGAGACAGTAGGACCCACTGGGAGAAAAATGTAGATGGCAGAGGAGGAAGAGGAGGTGATGGATAGAATGGTTAGGAGGTGGTAGGATAGGCCAGCTTGAAAAGGGGAATACTGATGGAAACAACCGAGTGCTCCAATGCTTCAAGTGATTATCGGCAGACTCTGGCACATGTATAAAATGGAATACATGACCAGCATTCTTCAAAACACTTCTAAATCATTCCTCAAAGTGTGGGATTTGTGGGCTTCCTACTTCCATTTTTACATGCCCCTCTCGGAATAATCTGACAATTTCTTAGACTCGGTCTACCTGGTCCCTACCTCCCTTTCCCCTATCCCTCCCCCCCCCCATTGTCTTTCTCCTTCCCTCTTCCTCTGCTCACTCTTCCCCCCTGGCGGCGGGCCACACCGCCTCCTTTCCTGATCTTATATTTCCTACCTTCTTCTCTTTTAATAAATAGAAAAACCACTACAGCCTTTTCTTTATATATCCTCAGTCTCTTAAACAATTGTCAGATCACATCTTGGATGTCCTTGCACTCATTTTTGCAACACATACTGTTTAGGTATCTATTTTTTCATGAGTGCTTATATATTTCAAATCTTTTTCTGTTTGAGATTGTAACATACTGAACTTTGCATAACTAAAGTTGGTAAAAAAATCTACAGGGGGCTATACCATATGTGTGATAAATCCATCCGGCAGCAACACAAATGTATATGCTGCACAGCAGCTGAGGGAATCCAGGAACAGAAACCAGACAAGGTGATAAATACGGAGATGTGTAAATGAGGGAACTGCCCTAATACTGTGAAATTTTCACTGCTATTGCGAGTGCTCAATCCACATTTTCTTCATGTGTCAAAAACAATACTTGATTTGTTGGAGATTCCATTTCTCTTGTGTCAATCCAGAGTTCTCCATTTACTTATCTACAGACTCCATTACAGTCTAAGGAGAAGCAGTGAGATGCCGTAAATCAGGGTTACAGGGAAATGCGGTTGGAAGATGGCCATGATTGAGTGTTTGCATGTTCCTCATCGGATTGCACTAATTATTCCTGAGCCTATGGAGCTTATAGATCTATCGGATTCACTGACATGTGTATGGCTACCATTGTGGATGCTGGGGGAGAAGTGTACAAATTAGCCCAAGAACAACCAATCACTCAAATTAAGAAGCAGCTTCTGGACAAATCTTATAAGACTTTATGCTGAAGGCTTGTTCCATACATCCTTTCTGGAATTCATCAAGGAGACTTGGGGGTAAATGTATCAAGCTGAGAGTTTTCCGGCGGATTTGAAAAGTGGAGATGTTGCCTATAGCAACCAATCTTATTCTAGCTATCATTTTGCAGAATGTACTAAATAAATGATAGCTACTATCTGATTGGTTTTTCAAACCCGCCGGAAAACTCTCAGCTTGATACATTTACCCCTTGGGATTCTGTCTGGCCTCTACACAACTGAATATGGGTCATGTCTACATTTTTTACAGCTTTATTAAGATGTTCTATCATTTACACACACTGTATAACAATGCAACTTCTGCCATAGACCTTCTAGCTGCAAATCATATGTAGGGCATGATAGTAGTTTCTCCATTCTCATAGACCCCTATTGCTAAACACTACAAAATCCAAAATGTGTCAGGCTCCCTAACTGCATTACGCTACTATTTTGAAGTTATAGAGATATTTACATAATTTAGCGGTCTAAGCTGTTCCTGTGTGTGGGATGTTTTGGTACTGATGCTGAAAAAAATAGGGACTAGCCTGTACTTGTGTCTGCCCTTGGCAAGGGGGAGAGTATTTTGCACCTAAACTACAGATCACCACTAGCACAGTTGGGAGTTTGGAGAGATGTTTCAATTTTCTTTTTGCTGCCTTGCGTAGGTGAACTTAATAATAAAACAATATTTGTGAAAGTTGGCTGTGGGAGCAATATTTAATGTATATCACTCTCATTGTGCCAACAAGATTTATTTTCAGCTTTCAAAAACCCAACAGAAAGCTCTTCGGCAAAGCGCCTGGTAAAAGTAAATTAAATTGGGCCTGTCATCAAAGCATCACTATATTCTTCATGCCATTCTCTGACTGCACAAGATACTTACACAGCTGCCAGCCATCACTTCAGCCAGTAACGGAATCGAGCCGTCTCGCTGAGTAAACTTGTCTCGCACAAAATCATTAACCTACATAACAAAGGAAATTGGGACACAAGTAAACAAAATGATTACACTTACAGACTCTCATCCACACTGTGCTTTCTTATTCCAAATTACTGGCATCTCCCATTATTTTATAAAAACAGAGATAATAATTTATAATGCTATCTATAAACAAGATACGCTGCTTGATGTGATCTACCTTGGAGCCCTACATAATGGACCCTGCAGGCCTATCTTGTAGCCAAAATTCTGCCCAAAAATACGGTTGATTTTCTTTTATAACTTTGTATAACAAATGAAAGCCAATAAGCCACAGTGCCTATAAAAATAGACATGGTTATCGGACATTAAAATCTACGGGACACCAAACTTGCATATTATAAACATATGACTGGTATTGTCATCCTTAGGCTATGCACACATGTGCGATTGTCTGCATGTTAGAAGGCATGTACAAAAGGCACATAAACCACATTGCATTATGTACACATTTAATATCAGATATGCATTCAGATGAGCTTCCAAGTGCATTTAATCTGCATTCTTTAAACACGCATCAGTGACAGAACAGGACGTAGTTTTGTCCAAGCAAAAAACATACAGAAACATGTGACTGCATGAACTACTGCGAGTACAATGTGATCCTGAGATGAACGTAAGTTTTCAACTGTGTTAACGCCTATCAGACAATTCATTTTTGAGGTCGCATTTGATAAAATTATTTTATTTATTAATAAGAGTAGAGTCTAGCCAGGTATTCTGTTGAGAGACTTGGTAAATGTGCGTAAAACACATATCTTGTGCCGTGTGGTTATAATGTTGATGCATTTCAAATACAAAATCCATCAAACAATACAAGTTTTTATCGAGTTATCTTGTATTGATTCACATTGAGGGTTTTCCTTTTTGTTAGTTTCAAATATACACAAAGGATTAAAACTGTCCCGATACACTAATGAGAAGGGGATGAGGAAATACTGTGTATAAGAAGTTAATAGAAATGATGGAATATCAGTATTGTGGTTACTGATTCACAAAATATCATCTTTGGAATCAGCAAAATGAGACATTAACTAGCAACAAAGTTGTTAGAATCTTATAGCTAAATATTGGCACTTTTATATACTTTACTATCTATTCAGGTAACAGGTATATGCACTTTTTGATTTTCTGTGTTAAGGTAGTCGGGGAATAATCGGACAGGACCAATGACAAGAACTAGACAATTAAGTTTAGCGTCCGAATCACTTCTGCCACTTACTGTACCCACACAGGCCGAAAGTGGTCATCTTTGTTTACCAACATGCCCGCTAATGATCTCATCAATCTGTTTATTAAGGCATAGTGCTAGTTTTAGGACTACACAGGCTGTTATTGCACATGTGTATCCAACATTACTTTATTGTAATATCGTTCTTCAATTTTGTGATGAGCAAATACTATTGTGGCAATAATAATGAATAGTGATTGAGTTGCCACGTTGTTACTGCGAGGCTTTCAAATGTGTCAAGAGTCACTTTTGTATTTCCATTAACCAATCATTTAAGTATCCTGGAGATCTTGTCAAGTTTATATAACATAATTAAAAATAAAATGGTTTATTTGCACTGTAACCAATCTATTTATATTAACCTATCCATGACAACATCCCTGTCCCACAATATAATGTCTTGGTCATTTTTGCGTGCTTAGAAACTTTTGCAAAATATTATTATTATTATTAAGTGTGCAATTGTTTTATTACTCCCTGTATTGCATTGGAAAAGTCCACAGGGTGAGATTTTAGTACTGGGCTTCAGGGAACAAGTTATAAAACGGACCAGACTGGCATTTTCATATGGTATTATTTGCAATTATTTTATTACGCCTAAGGATTTGACTGTCCCCGGACAGGGTTGTATCTCTGGAACAGAACTAATGGCTACATGCAGAAAGCTGGGTGTCTTTATTAGGTTCCTTCATGTGGGAGAGAAAGAATTGGTACAGATGGTAGTTGCTGAGAGTTCAGTAGACTACTAAATATGGATGGCACTGGAAACTGGCAAGAAGACTGTGATCAGATTCGTCAGGGGAGACCAGACGGAAACTGGGTTGCTACCCGCATTGTCTGGGCAGAATTAACTAAATAGACTACTAGAAACCAAGTTGGTGTCTGAGGTATCAATGTTGCACTGGCAATGGGTTAGACCTCCAGGAAATCCTTTTATAGGAACTGCTATCCCCTGATTGGAGGCTGCGGTCAGCTGAGCTGAAGCAGCACTCTGATTGGCTCAGAGGGAGCATGTGACAGAATCCAAGATGTCGGCACCCAGACACTGGTTTTGGAGGGATATCTGGAGTGGAGACAGACTGGGCAGCACCTTGTAGGGAGGCCTGAGACCAGCAGAGTCTGTGGATCACAGGAACAGCTGAGAAAGGCAGCTGAGTGGCAAGTAACATATTTGATATTACTCGGTGCAATATTGGCAGCGATATTGAAATATTGGTATATAATAAGGCCCAACTGCACATTGATCTTGGTGCTTAGGCCAGAGGCAGGATTGGACTGTGTGTGGTCAGGTTCAAGCTATAAACTATTTTAATTGTATCAATTGTTTTTCAATTTTCTCACACTTGGTACACTGAACTTTTATGACATCCAATCAAAATTGAATAAAAAAAAAATGCCCTAATGAATCAGGTCCTGTATCACCAAATTGTAATGTGTATGGATACCCTAACATTCAAGGAAATAAGAGGTCATATATAAATTGTACCAGTCTGTGGAGCATAATGTAGGGCATGGTAATTAGGAGTGGGTGCAAAAAGAGAGGACTATGGGGAAAATGTTTATTAACAGAAGAGCGGTTTGATGTAGATAAGTTCTCTGTTCTATAATGAAAGTCTGCTCTTACATTAGAACATATAAAATGTTTGTTGCATTCTACTTATTTTGAAGTTGCAATTTTCCTGGTACACTTTCTGATTAAACATTGCAGCTTGTGTCAGTTCACTTACCGTCAGTTTAATAGCCTTTTCAGGTGCAACTCCTACAAGCTGTGGTAGCAGACCTGCATAGAAGATACAAAAGGAACCAGTTACAAAAAATAATGAGTGTTAATATAATATAGAGTGAACTCCATTCAACTTCGACCAACTCAAGCGTTTGTCGAAATATACTATATATTAATATATGTAATAGTATTGTATATATTGTAATAGAATATGTAATATTATTGTATATATTGTAATAGTATATGTAACAGTATTGTATATATTATAATAGTATATGACATATACTATTATAATATATACAATACTATTACATATACAATTACAAGTTAACCCAAGTTAACCCGTGCATGATACTCATGCATTCTAGTCAAATCAAGCTACTTAAGGTTCTTGTCATGCATTTGGTGCTAGGCCAGGCCTCCTCAGGGGAAGAGCGTTACTTCCCGACGCAAGCACCCTTTTTTAACGTGGTTTTGTTCACATGTCACCACCTCATCATTTTTCTCCATCACCTCATCCTTCATCTTTATCGCCACATTTATCCAGATGTCTATCCAGACACAGGGATCTCTCTCAGCGGTCCTGAGTATCACACTCCTCTCGCTCTGTCACCCCCGGCAACCACCAACCACTCCCCACTGTCACCCCCGGCAACCACCAACCACTCCTAACTGTCACTTCTTCTTCAAAAAATATATATATATTTTTTTAAAATCTTTATAAACACTTTTAACAATTAACAAATTAAAAACATCTTAGTATACCAAATTTCAGCCCTTTCTGAGTTTTTTCCCACACACTAAGAATTTAGTAGGCGAGTGTATAACTCCGCCCAGCAGGTGGCGCTGCAGCAAATTTCAGCCCTTTCTGAGGTTTTTTCCCCACACACACTAAGAATTTAGTAGGTCAGTATATAACTTCACCCAGCAGGTGGCGCTGCAGCTTGGGTTTTTTTTCTTCACACACAGACACACGCCACTAGGCTTTTATATAGTAGATAATATATACAATACTCAGGGCTCCCCAACAGTGCATGTTTTACATATCTCCTTGCTGGAGCACAGGTGTATTCATTACTGACTGACACATTGTAACAGATCCACAGGTGGTCCTAATTATGTCACATGTGATCCGCTAAAACCTGCACTGTTGGGGAGCTCTGAGGACTGGGTTTGGGAAACCCTGGTATATGTAATAGTATTGTATATATTGTAATAGTATATGTAATAGTATTGTAATATTGTAATAGTATATGTAACAGTATTGTAGTATATGTAATAGTATATGTAATAGTATTGTAATAGTATATGTAACAGTATTGTATCTATTGTAATAGTATATGTAACAGTATTGTAATATTGTAATAGTATATGTAATAGTATTGTAATATTTTAATAGTATATGTAATAGTATTGTAATATTGTAATAGTATATGTAATAGTATTGTATTGTAATAGTATATGTAACAGTATTGTAATATTGTAATAGTATATGTAACAGTATTGTAATAGTATATGTAATAGTATTGTATTGTAATATTGTAATAGTATATGTAACAGTATTGTAATATTGTAATAGTATATGTAACAGTATTGTAATAGTATATGTAACAGTATTGTATTGTAATATTGTGATAGTATATGTAACAGTATTGTAATAGTATATGTAACAGTATTGTAATAGTATATGTAATAGTATTGTATTGTAATATTGTAATAGTATATGTAACAGTATTGTAATAGTATATGTAACAGTATTGTAATATTGTAATAGTATATGTAACAGTATTGTATATATTGTAATAGTATATGTAATAGTATTGTATATATTGTAATAGTATATGTAATAGTATTGTATATATTGTAATAGTATTGTATATATTGTAATAGTATATGTAACAATATTGTATATATTGTAATAGTATATGTAATAGTATTGTATAGATTATAGTAGTATATGTAACAGTATTGTATATATTGTAATAGTATTGTATATATTGTAATAGTATATGTAAAAGTATTGTATATATTGTATTAGTATATGTAATAGTATTGTATATATTGAAATAGTATATGTAATAGTATTGTATAGATTGTAATAGTATATGTAATATAGTAATAATATATGCAATAGTATAGTATATATTGAAATAGTATATGTTATATTGTAATAGTATTGTCATATTATATGTAATAGTATTGTATATATTGCAATAGTATATGTAATAGTATTGTAATATTGTAATAGTATATGTCATAGTATTGCTCTCAATGGTCGATCTTTCGTCAAAGGCCATAAAAAGTGTTTAATTTTATGCAAATCCCAGGGGGATTTTCCACCATGACAGGGAAGGGGGGCTGGTTGGGGTTCTGATTCTTGGTGCCAACATGACAGATACTGATTTATATGCCTCAGTAAAGCTGGTTACCCGCTGTACCCCAAGTGTTGTATGCCTCCTCTCATATAGCGGGTCTACAGTGTTACGCTCAGTCTCCAGCCGCTGTCATTGGGACAAATGAATACTGGGGACTGGCGGCTGCTCCATGCAAACCGATGGGGTCCAAGGGGAAGGGAATCATCAGATGAATTGGTCTAAGTTCAGGTAGGGGGTGGTGGGGTTGGGGCAACTCCCATTGATAGGGAAACACCTTTAAGTCTCCATCTTTGCCCATTAGAGATGTTGGGGCAAGTAGTGTTTAGATTTAGTATAGGATAAACAGAAAGCAAGAGCCTCCCAGTTTCTAGCTAATGTAGTAATTGTGGTTGTGCTGGTACAGAGATAATTAACCCAATTGAATAATGTTGCATTCTCATAAAATGTAGGTATTGAAATTCATAAACACTGTATAGTCATTTACCCCCAAGAGAAAAGAAAAAGCAATTAAGAAGAAAAAGGTTCATTCAAACAGCAGGAAAACAAGTTTCTGAATGGTGCATTCTGCAGAAGACAACAGCCCTATATGCATCAACAAGCTGGAATAATATTCAATCATAACTCAATAATATTATTTATTTCAAGATTAATAAAGGGACATAAGTGGGCTTTTTTCACATCATTTAACACTGCACAACGGTGGAATCACACAAACAATTTTGGTTCTAAACCTGTAATCACTAAACCTATTAGGCAAAATTACAGGTATGAATTTTAACAATTTTGGATTAATTTGCAGGGTAAAATTTAGGGAATTTTGCACAGGGAGAAAAAGTTGCATCCTATTTACAATCCACAAACAGATCTTGACCAGCCGGTACCATCTTATTGCTAGATTATAATCACTATATGAAATGGATTCATCATGCTCAAATTTAGGGCCTGATTCATTAAGGATCTTAACTTGAGAAACTTCTTATTTCAGTCTCCTGGACAAAACCATGTTAGAATGCAAGGGGTGCAAATTAGTATTCTGTTTTGCACATAAGTTAAATACTGACTGTTTTTTCATGCAGCACACAAATATCAACTTTAAATTTCAGTATACAAATAAGCTATCAAGTATTTGTGTGCTACATGAAAAACAGTCAGTATTTAACTTATGTGCAAAACAGAACACTAATTTGCACCCCTTGCATTCTAACATGGTTTTGTCCAGGAGACTGAAATAAGAAGTTTCTCAAGTTAAGATCCTTAATGAATCAGGCCCTTAAAGTTTACTTTTAATATATTAAATAACACATATATATATATACATACATATATATATATATATATATATATATATATATATATATATATATATATATATATATATATATATATTTATTCCTCACATATGTTATGCAAAGTGAAACAATGTGCATGCTTATAAATTACTCAATGATATACATTCATTTATTGATTAAAAATGCACATAATTTATGAACATCACCATCAGAGGAACATATGGAGGGAAAAAAAAGTTCAAAACAGTTTTATCAAATTTGAAAAATAGGGTCAGGACGGAGTGCTTAGGGACCCAACCAATTCCATAGCATGTGTGTTCTAACCCTGGCCTGAACCCCGTTGCAGATGTTTGCTAAATAAAAAAGTTTCTGACGTCTTACCACATGGAAAGCAGCTATATTCTGTCCAGAGAGCTATCCTGATTGCTGATTGTCTTGAAATATGAAGGTTTTATTTAAAGGGCACATATATAAAGAAAACATATTTTAGAGGTAGTAACAGACAGGCGCCCATCACCAAGTTGCATTCTTTTCACAATGCGGAGAGACGAGTGCAAACTGAACATGAAGTAAGGATCATGGTGTCCCTAACGCAAAGAGTCTGTACATACAGTTTGTTTTAGTTCATTAAAAACAAACAAACAAAAAAATTAACATATAATATATTCCTGATTTGTGGGCTGCAAAATAGGAAAGAGCGCTGTTGAATGTCTTGAAAAACCAAAGGTGCTTTATTTCCCAAGCAAATTCTGTTCAGTCATTAGTGAATATTTTTATGTTATATAGGATATATTAATTAGTATTAATTAGTAACACCTTAACGCTAACATTTCTATTCTTTACAGGTAGCATATTGTTATTGATAATGATATATTCTTTCAGATGGCATGAGTCACACAGAGTATGCACACTAAGAGAACTCGGGATGGCATTGGTTTGGTGTTTATCTGTATCTAGTTTCCATTGAAGGTTGGACTTTCAGTTTAAGTCAATTGGGTTTGTGTTGTGAAGAAAGTTCTAATTAGCTCACAAACATTTGGTTAGTTCAGTAAGAAAATGGACATCGGAGAGGTTGGAGGTATTATGATGGACATGAGAGAGGTTGGAGGTATTATGATGGACATGAGAGAGGTAGGAGGTATTATGAAGGACATGAGAGAGGTTGGAGGTATTATGACGGACATGAGAGAGGTAGGAGGCATTATGACGGACATGAGAGAGGTAGGAGGCATTATGACGGACATGAGAGAGGTAGGAGGCATTATGACGGACATGAGAGAGGTAGGAGGCATTATGACGGACATGAGAGAGGTAGGAGGCATTATGGCGGACATGAGAGAGGTAGGAGGCATTATGACGGACATGAGAGAGGTAGGAGGCATTATGACGGACATGAGAGAGGTAGGTGGCATTATGACGGACATGAGAGAGGTAGGTGGCATTATGACGGACATGAGAGAGGTAGGAGGCATTATGACGGACATGAGAGAGGTAGGAGGTATTATTAAGATACTTGCAAAGACCAGGTTAGATGGCGTGGTAAGGTTCAGTCAGGTGGTACGTTTTAGGTCAAGGTCACAAACAGAGGTCAAGGCCAAGCCAGTCTGGTTTTTGATCTCAAGACTGCACTTTGGATAAAATATTAAAAACTTTGGGTGATATTGGTCAGATGACATCAAATACAAGAAATTCCAAATGATGCAAGAGGGCGTCGCTGGCACACGTCTGTGGACATCCAAGTACCCAGCAGAACAGATCAGTGTAGCTGCTATAAGCCTTGGTTAACGACTGTGTGGTGTGCCCGTGATGATTGGTTAACCATTGTTTTGAGGCAGTAACTTTTGTACAATCCTCGCTGGTTTGGCACACCACCCCTAGATACTCTCCCCCCACCGTTACTAACTTGCAGCTAGTCACTACCAGCCCTGAGAGTCAGGATAGAACGAACAACAGGATCCTGATCCAAACTACCGCTCAGTAAGTAAAGAGTGACAGGACTCAGGGCTAATCCATTCAGGAGCTGTGTTTGAACAGGTAATACAGCGAGAGTCTAGCGCTGTAAGCTCAGTAGGGTTTGGGTAGGGGAGCTCTCCACCAAACATGTACATGTGGGCAGGTGTACCTAATTATCAGGACTTGTACAAGATCTATAATCTTTTACCTAACACAGATACAGCTTACATTTTATGGAAACCTGGAGGGGCTCATTGAAGGAACTGCGGCTGTACAACAGTACAAGCGATAGGGTTTGTATAAGCTTTAAATCCTTCAGACATGACATCAGATGAGTCATGGCACATCAAGTATTGCATATCCTATTATCTGCCCCAGACAATGCTAGAATTCCTGAATTTCTGTTTTTTTCCCCAACCACAATGATAGTTCTGTCATTCTGCTTCCTTTGCAGTGGTAGAGACAGTAGTCTCGTTACAATGCAAGATGCTGATTTTGCCATCGTTGTAATAATATTTAAACACCATAAATTAAATCAAAACAAAAAAAAGTTGATCAGTATCAGCTGTACTGCAGATGTAGTTTAACCAGCATACAATAAATCATTCACACATTAAGAACCACACAATAATTTCCAGTCATTCAAAAGTCACCTAAAACCTTTGTTAAGGGAATTGAAAGAATTCTTTTCATGCAAATACAAATCTAAAAAGAACTTAATGTGCACATGTCGCCTACACACAGTGGGGGCGACCAGTTTGTGGGCTAATCCAGTACTCCGCCTAGCACTGCACTAGGAACTAGCGACTTAAATGGGTCGCAGCGTTCATAATGCCTCAGTGTTAAAGGGTTTTTCAATCTGCAAATGACATTAATGTATTGGCTTGTACAAACACCATTTACTAAATGCACTGCTGTATCTTTTAACTGCCTTCTCTGCTTTTCAGCCAAACATTTCTATAATCAGGGAATGTTGCTTATTTTCGTTGTCCTGGAATACAACACAAATCCTGATCTCTAGATGCAATAGTAGTGGCGGCCTACCGAGCCATCACCTGTGACCCCCAGAGCCTTCACCTGCGGCCTCCCAACTGGCTGATCCCGATCTTATCAGATCGCAAGCAGCCGACTTCCACGTCACATGACCTCCTCTACATAGCAATCTCTCGCCTTCCTCTGTGCGGCCCCTTTGAAGGCTGGAGGGCCGTACTTGTAGCCCTTCACCTTTTTCATGGTCCTCCCCACTGTGCGACAGTGTCCACTGCAGAGAGCACAGCAGAGCTGTATTATACACCAGGGTGATTATAATAAAATTATAAATACACTATAAAAAACAAAACAAAAGAAAGCTACAAAAGATAAAGCAAGGTATATAACAAAAGATACAGGAGGACCTATACAAGTCAATAAATTAAGCTGCAGCCAGACAACTCTTTTAACTGCTCAATTATCAGGTATGTACACCAGTGGCACAACCTATACAGCCCACTTATTACATAGTGCAGACTCTGATATCTGAGAATATCCCAACGTGTGGGCAGTTGTCCGCTGGCGAGACTATTCCCAGCATTCGGAGGTTTTGGGCTTATATATTGCCATACAAATAGGTGTGCCATAGTTTCCATAGTTAAAGTGAAGATTATTTCAACAATGTATTTTGTTCTGTATATAATTTAATGATACATAAACCCAAAATCTGCTGTAGTACACTACAAAGCAGGGAAGGTGAGGGTTATTTGTAGGGTGAATAATAACACAAAAGTCATATCATATTAGATAAAGATCATTCTCAGTCTATGGGCCCAATTCAATTGGCCGCGTTATTCTAGGAATAACGCGGCCTGCACACTATTATCATTACTACGGTAACAGTGTGCAGTATTACCGTTACTACGCTAACAGTGTGCAGTATTACCGTTACTACGCTAACAGTGTGCAGTATTACCGTTACTACGGTAACAGTGTGCAGTATTACCGTTACAACGGTAACGGTGTGCAGTATTACCGTTACTACGCTAACAGTGTGCAGTATTATCATTACGACGCTAACATTGTGCAGTATTACCGTTACTACGCTAACAGTGTGCAGTATTACCGTTACTACGCTAGCAGTGTGCAGTATTACCGTTACTACGCTAGCAGTGTGCAGTATTACCATTATTACGGTAACAACCTGCGGTATTACCGTTACTACAGTAGCAACGTGCAATATTACTGTTCCTACGGTAACGATGTGCAGTATTACCGTTACTACGCTAACAGTGTGCAGTATTACCGTTACTACGGTAACAGTGTGCAGTATTACCGTTACTACGGTAACAGTGTGCAGTATTACCGTTACTACGCTAACAGTGTGCAGTATTACCGTTACTACGCTAACAGTGTGCAGTATTACCGTTACTACGCTAGCAGTGTGCAGTATTACCATTATTACGGTAACAACCTGCGGTATTACCGTTACTACAGTAGCATCGTGCAATATTACTGTTCCTACGGTAACGGTGTGCAGTATTACCGTTACTACGGTAACAACGTGCAGTTTTGCTCGCAGCCCTGTGAGCCGAGAGCAAAGATCTGGATTAAAATTACCATAGTAACATAATACTGTCCGGGCCGCGTTATTTGTAGTATAACGCGGCTCAATTGTATTCCCCCTATATCTGCAACTCATTCTGAGACTAAAATGAAGCATGGTGCGGCCCTCTAATCTTCAAAAGGCCCTCACAGTACCCTTAGTAAGCTAAAACAATACATTTAAATCAAAAATAGAAAACACATATCTGTAATAACATATCAGTGGGTATTTTAAAAAAATGTTAAAAGCTGTAATTAACAAATCTGACAATAAAGTTGTCAGGAGCTGGGAGACTCGGAGGGCCGCCGGCTGCCCGTCACTGATCCAATGGGTCATTTTTACTATATATAATAACACCAATAATGGACAAAGAAACAAACATCTCCAGGACAGCAGTATAGATTAAGTAGGGAATACAGGAATTATATCAATCACATAATTTGTGGTCAGTAAAGCAAATCCAAACAGACACTGAATATTCTAAACACAGAAAACCTATATATTTAATCACTCACAGTATAAATAGAGTGTACTCTCCCTTTAGAAAACAAGAGAACTATAGACGTTATGAAGGTTTGAACAGACTACACAAACAATGCCCCATTTCCAGCACAACAGAGCATTGTTGTGCGTACCTGTGTAACAATAGCCCATAAGCTTCCCCATTATTACCAAGAGTCTTAAAAGAATTATGTATACTGGATGAGTTTGCCAACAATATCCGTAATATAGATTATGGATTATGTGTCGGAGGACTGTCTGACTCCCCTATGATCTAAACCTCCCTCCCAACCCGCAGGTTAATAAATGATGGACAGGGCGTAAGTACGAGGTTACATTTTGTCATTTTAGGAGGAAACGCATAAGCCGGATTACTTTTAAGTAGAAGCAAACGTTACAGGGTTCTGCTAGGAATTTTATAGCACTTATTCGTGGAGCTTAGAAAAAAAAGTTCAAAATTGTATTTTATTGGAGTTAAAAGATTTAACTTTAAAAGACAAACTCACCTGATGTGACACTGCTGATGGGAATAAGGTGCCACTTGACTGGCGTTTATTTTAAGGTGTGTTTAGCTCACTAGAGTCCAGATGTACCTCTCATGTATCAGGCTGGATCCACTGGCTTTAGTTACAAGTGCAGATTGAAATGTAAAGCAAACATAATGAAGACAATACACTAATACAACCCGATAGAAGAACCTATATCTCCCTCGTGTTTTTGGTCCCTGGACTTCAGTTTATCATTCTCAGAGTTGATCTAAGGCACTGGATCTCAAACTCTGTAACTTGGGAGTCATTCCCTAAACAGATCCCAGAATAGCAGATTAGCCTATATCTGTTTCAATGCATCGTTTATCCAGAATAACTTTTTTCCCCTAAACAAATTTGATTTTCCTCGGTTTAAAAAAAATCAAAGAGGCGGGGCAGGAACAGAAAGAAAACAAAAAGATAAGAATAGTTTTGGATACAGTTTACCACTCAATCAAAACACCTGATTGCACCCACAGACAGGAGGGTATGTTGTATCAAAACACCCCAACCCTGGCATCAGAACAGGTATTTAAAATGACCATTCACTGTTATATCTATGAAAGGTGTAGGGCATTCAATGGCTTATGGGCCCCTTGCACCCAGACTGACAGGCCCAGGCAGGCACAGAAGTTGGGTTAGTTACAATCGCTCTTTGCTGGCCACCACTCTGGCTCTGCTCTTGCACATTCCCAGCCCTCTTGCACACAGGCCCACTCCATTGATAAAACACAACGGCCTCATAACACTTCTTCCTTGACCAATCCGTGCTCCTGAATATTATTCAGAAATAGATAACTATTGGCAAGGTTTGTGGATGTAACTGCTGCCATGCATGCTAATTTAACGTGTTGTCTAACCTATCAGTCTTTGATTAAATCTTGGTCTCCATGAAAATGGCCACCTCCATAGGCATCAATACATGGACTTAGAACACAATTTCTGAACAGTGTCATCAAGCCACAGATGGTGAAGCCAACCACGTCTTGTACTGGCTCAGCATCAGGGAGAATGCCAGATTCTTCAGGGAGTGAGGGAGATCACCCCTATTTCAGGGAGTCTCCCTGACATTCAGGGAGAGTTGGCAAGTATGATATTAATGTGTTTTAGGTTTAATATTCCTGCATAAATCTGGGAAAGATCAGGAAGTGTACAAAGTATTTGGATTCATTTTGTGCTAAAAAATAGAGACAAGAACCCAATGATCAACAGCATTATGTCTTTGCCGATAAACATATAGGTATAGATTGTTTTAACAGCAACCATACAGGGATCCATTTATCCACTGGATCCATAAAATCAGGATTCCACAATGAAGAAGTGAAATTGATTATTTAATGCTGAACAACAATGTCCTCATCCCCACACCCCTTATAGAGAATAAAAATAACAAACCACTGGTGTACAAAGGACAAAACCGGAGAAGGATGAACCTTTTCTTTTAACATTTACCAAAAGGAAACCAGCCAATAGATAATGAAACTGCCTTGATTTCATCCCCATGTCAGTAATTTAAAAGGCTTCTGAGTTGCAGAAAGGTAGTTATTAGTTGCAAGGGGAGTTGAAGAGAATACAAAGAAAGCGATCCTCCCTCCATGGTCTATGAACCATGTAAGAGAACACCCACTGAATGCGATGTCACAAGGTGCTATAACACCCTTCTCATCTGCTGTATGACAACAGACCCCTTCTGTGCCAGCTTCATTACTAGAAATATATATACACACAACACTCTACATTTTATCAGTTTTCTCTTAATTACCCAATAAAAATTAAATCTGAGGATCAGGATAAACTTAATACCCAACTAAAACGATTTTTAACAAAGGTCCTGAGAACTTTGTTTCTAATCTACTGTTGCATTAATTACAAAACTTGTTTTTGTACCATAACATGACCTCTTACCTCTTTGTTTATTTTACCCAGTATTGTTTATTATTCTGTTTGTCCCCAATTGTAAAGCACTAGGGAATTTGCTGGCGCTATATGTAAAAAATGTTGATGATGACAACATATATTTTTAAAGTGCAATGATATATTTTTTTAAACATATGGCCAGTTACCCATTGCATTTCAGAAAATGTCATCACAATTGCTCTCTCAGTGCGTATACCTGTGGTTGGAGAAGAGGGGTAGGGAGGAGTTTGCAAATGGAGGACACTCCGCTGCTACGCCCAAAAGACGCTAGCGGGCAGCTGTGAACCCAGGTGCAAGTGGAAGCGGGTATGCAGTGGAGTCAGTATGTTCCATCCCCATAACTGTTTGCTTGCTTTTACTGGCATTAAAAAACGTTAGTAAGAGCATATTGTTAAACTGTCCTATTACTATGCATTTTATTCTATACCTAGTTCATTTCGAGGCCCACAATCCACCTTTCATCCAAGCATGCTGCCACCAACAACTGGTACCACCAACAGTGGTAGCATCAGGCTAGAGAGCATACTTGCCAACTTTTAAGATTTCTTCCCCAGGAGATCCAGGGTGGGAGAAGTCATGTGACAAGGGGTAGGAGGAGGGCGTCACCATAGCCCCGCCCCCACTATGAAATGCTGACATTCACGGCATGGGATAGTGGGGGAGGGGCTTAATGACGCGACTAAGTCCTGCCCCCTCCATTCAATGCCGTGAATTTTGGCGAATGCGGGAGCTTTGCCTACTCTTACGGTAGTCCGGGAGGACTTCCCAAAATTCAGGAGCCTCCCGGGAATTCCGGGAGAATAGGCAAGTATGCTAGAGTCCAGGCAAGTCTTTGAACCATCACCAGGTGACATTGTCCATTCTTTGGTCTTTATACCTATATGTGCAGATGGTAATTGGAGCTGCAATACTATTGAATTAACGAACAACTGACAAGTCTTCATATGCAGTACAATGTGTAAAAACAAAAATGATCCCATAATTTGTCAACACATGGAAACTTTGACGCACAATCTTGTTAAAATGAGGCAATTGTTCTTTAAAGGGACACTAACCGGAAGGTTTTGTAAACACGCTCATATTTTTACGTTCAATCTGTCTACCACAGTGACATCATTAGTCCTATTTATTTAAGTATATTAAATAAATCTAATAAAGTTTTCAAAATGGGGTTAGTGTGCCTCTAATAGTAATAATACAAACGGCATTCGAAATACAGTTCCCCTTTAAGAACGCATGAAATTTGCAAAATGTATATTTAAGTTCTTAGCATATTTATAGCACACGGCTTACCAAACAAAATAAGACTTTCTATTCATTATCATCAGTACTACCACTCAATCTTAATCACTTCTGGAGGTGTTACACATGGTACATACAGCTCTGAGGCTTTTCACGTACTCCCACGCCATCCATTAATATTACAATGCGGAACACAGCCGGTGTAGTGTACATTCTATTGTCATCATCACAACAGCCAAAGACGCAGGGCATAACAATGAACGTTTCGTTTCCAAAATGCACTTTAAAAGATAGCCAGTACAAACATCTCATTTCTAAAAATACTGAATATTCTAATATGGCTCAACATTATTTGCAATAAAAAAAAAAAGTTATTTGTGAAGAACATTGACCTTAAAAAAGGCAACAGGCATCTCACAAACGTAGGTATTTTACATAAGGAACTTGTGTGTTCTTTGGCTGTCAACGCAGCTCTGCTAATTCAGGAACTAATATTCTAGTGCAACTGAGAAGGTTATCAATGTGTGTGAGAAAGTGTGTTTCAATCAGATATTAGCTATGTTATATGGTGCTCAGTGTCTTCTATCTTACCTGCCTGTCACTATATACTGGCAACTGTGCTCACATTCAGAGAAATCATTACTGTCCTTCTTAGTATAGATAGGGAAGGTATTTAAACCATACTGTCCAAAGCGAGTTAGCACTGATAGTGTTGCATCAGTTACAATTTATTTTCTACCGGGCAGCACGGTGGCTTAGTGGTTAGCATTTCTGTCTCACAGCACTGGGGTCATGAGATCGATTCCTGACCATGGCCTTATCTGTGTGGATTTTCTACGTCCTCCCCATGTTTACATGGGTTTCCTCTGGGTGCTCTGGTTTCCTCCCGCAATTCAAAAAGATAATGGTAGGTTAATTAGCTGCTATCAAATTGATGTATGTGTGTGTGTTAGGGAATTTAGACTGAAAGCTCCAAAGGGGCATGTAGTGATGTGAGAGAGTTCTCTGTACAGCGCTGCAGAATTAGTAGCGCTATATAAATTATTGGTGATGATGATACCGGGTGTAAAAATAGATTCATGCCTGTAAATGCAAACAAACTGCTCGTCTCCTCAGAACCATTTACATCCCTGCTGCATCTTGTGTTCTGCGTAATCCCAAAACAGATCTGTTAAAAGCACTGCCTACATCCCTTTGAACCCCTTTCCGTAAATGCAATGTAGTATTGGTGTCATCTATGCCATTTTTTTACTTCACTATATTGTTGGTTCATCTCAAGCATGGTGGCATAGTGGTTAGCATTGCCACCTCACAGTGCTGAGGCCATGGGTTAAATTCTGACCAGGGCACTACCTATGTGGAGTTTGTATGTTTGTGTGTGTTTCCTCGGGGTGTTGTGATTTTCCTCTCAAATTCCAAAAATATACATGTAGGTTAATTGGTGGCTGATAAAATGGCCCCTGTGTGTGAATGTTTGTGTGCTAAGGAACTGACTGTAAGCTCCTATGGGGCATGCTTTCGAATGCGCTGTGTAAAATGATTGTGCTATACAAATAAACAATATTGTTATTATTATTATTATTATCTTGTGTACCATTTTGTCAAAAGTAGTGTTAACTACATTTGTGATGTAGGCTTAAAGTAAAATCCTTTCATGAGCTCAAAGCCACTGCCATGCACAGTATTATTATTATCATAGATTTGCAAGGGGCCACAGTGTAAAATAGGAATAATAAAATAAAATAGGAAAATAGGACATACATAAAACAGGGACATACAAAGCAGACAAAATACATTTAGATATGTAAACAAAGGGCACAGAGTGCCCTGCTCCTATGAGAGGTTATATTATAATTGGAAGAGGGCACATCTGAGACAAGAGGTGTGGCTCAGAGTGGAGACTGGGACAGATGTGAGGGTGCATCCGTGTGGGTAATATAGGCGGGAGTAGGGTACTCTCTAATTAAGAGAAGTGTAAAGATCTGAAGGATGTGAGAGAGTCTGACCAGGTCGTGGTAGAACATTCCAGAAGTGGGTAGCTGCACAGATGTATTGTAGGTAGGAGTGAGAGGCCTTTACCAGAGATGAGGCAGGGCACACGTCGCAGGAGGACTGAAGAGGGAGGTAGGGAGAGCATTTAGACGAGATTGGAGAAGTATCAAGGGGTGGTGTTGTTGAGGGCTTTGTAGATGAGGGTGAGTAACTGGGGAGCCAGTGTAGGGATATGCAAAGTGGGAGATGTGGAGCAACAAGAGAAGATCAGTCTTGCTATGGCATGTAAGGTGGATTGAAGCAGGTATATATGGAGGAGGGGAACGCCAGATACCAGGAAGTCGCAGACCTCATGACTGTAAATGATGAGAGAGTGGGATACGGGTAGAAGCTTGGCTTAGAAAAGAGAGTATGCTGTCATTATATCTAAGGTGGAGGCCATGTTAAACCAGGGAAACAGCTGAAAAGTTTCTTTCCAGTCCTAAATATTACCGCAAGATAAGAAAACTAGTGGTTTTATTTCAATCCCACAAACAAACTTGAATAAGCAAATTGTGAGTTTAAAAGCAATTGCCCCTAGGAAGTATCACATTCCTGTACAATCCATTAGATGTGGGACAAGTATATCAGACTCTGCCATTACTTATATAAACACTAAATAGTGAAATAAAATAATCACCAGGATATAGTGTTACAATAATCATCAGGATATAGTTGCAATAATCACTACAACAACCTACCTCTGTAAAGTCCAAAGAAGCCCTCATAGCGCACTACTTTCTTAAAACAGTCAAAACTGTTTTTGTACATCAGCTCTCCAACAAATGAGGACCGCTGGTTCTGCATCCGAGTCTTCACAAGATCTATAGGATATACGGCAGTAGCTCCCACAGCTGGAAAAAAATATGAAGGAAAATGCAATATTATTGTGTTATGTAGTCGTTTTACATTCCAATATAGAGAGAGAGAAAGACACAGACATCGGCAGGGCCGGTGCTAGGGTCCATGGCGCCCTAGGCATTTTTAAAAAATCGGCGCCCCCCCCCCGCAAAAATCGGCGCCCTCCTCCCTCCTCCTCCTTCCTCCCCCCTCACCCCGTCTTTCCTTACCTTGTCTCACCACCGCCGCCTCTCTGCTCCGTCTCCTCCCCTCCACTCACTGACACTAGTGAGTGGAGGGGAGGAGACGGAGCAGAGAGGCGGCGGTGGTGAGCAATAGCCTCTTCCCCCCTCCCCGTGCATCTGAATGCTGTGCGGCGGCCGCGACAGGTATGGTCAGCAGTCGCCGCACAGTTTTAAAGTCATTTACCATTCTGTGGCGCCCTCCAGGCGCCCTCCAGAGCCCGGCGCCCTAGGCAAGTGCCTAACCTTGCCTAATGGGAGCGCCGGGCCTGGACATCGGGGCTGGCGGGACAGATACAATGAGTCCAGCCAGGGGTTTGAAGGAATTAACCCCAGTAATACTATTACCCAAACACAGAACAATTAACCCTAATCATACTCGTCATGCTGATCATTCTACAGTCTTATTCCTAAACACTTGTGGAAGTCCTCCTTACTCTTTATGCAATCTTAGTTATAACAATGGCAATAAAATGTTTTACCAGTCTTGTGACATAGAAATGCAAGTAGCAGCTCAGGAGTAACACAGACTGTTGGAACGGAGCAGTGATCAGAATATTTACAAGTAGTTATATTATCAACACAGAGCCAATGCACGATGTTAAGTGCCTTTGAATGCGTAACAGTGACAGGTGATGACATCATACAAGCATACACCTGAGTAATCCCTCACATCTTGCAGCTCGACATCAAAGCTATATGTCTGGTTATCATTATTAGATAGTAACTTCACTCTTAACTGTTTCAGTTCACAAAAATCATACATTTAATAATAACAATACCTGAAAGCAGAAGGTGTATTGAAATATCCATAGACATTATGGATTTCAAATATTGCAGCAGATACTTTATTAACAAAGTGAAAAATACGGAGGACAGAGGCAGAGAAACTTCTCGTACTTAGGAGGTTAAGGGTAAATGTCTACTTGATTTTTTTCCTATGCCGTTTGGTAACACAGTATGTAGGGGGTCCATACAGCTGTCAATCAAAATTTCAGACTATGTGATCTCTATAACCATCCTTCTCCCTCCTCTCCTGTATATAAGACATGTAGGTTATGCATTTGCCCTAAAATGTACCATGTTCTGTTGCTGCACTGGGCATGTTAATGAAACCTTTGATTCAGGGCTAGCACTTGGCATGTACAGTAGCAGGGCAGTGCCAGGCCTGAGTGACATGTCATAAACACCCCCACCTGGCATACACAAGACGCCATGCCGGCCCACCCTTCACTAGAATGGCAGGTCTTGTGTTGAGCTAGGACTTTCAATATGCTGTCCCCACCGGGCAAAGAAGCATCACCGCTATTGTCTTCTGTTATCAGTTATCTTAGGCTCAGGTAGGCTGAATGTTGCGTGTGTCCTTCAATGTGACCTAACAGGAAATATGTCGCATGTTGAAAATTCTCCCTCAGCGATCTCAACCTTATCTCAGATATGACCAAGGGGTAAATGTATCAAGCTGCGAGTTCCCGGCAGGTTTAAAAAGTGGATATGTTGCCTATAGCAACCAATCAGATTCTAGTCATCACTTATTTAGTACATTCTACAAAATGATAGGCAGAATTTGATTGGTTGCTATAGGCAACATCTCCACTTTCTAGCCTGCAGGAAACTCCATACATTTACCCCCAAATCTCATACGTTCCTGAAACTTGTATAGAATTGTGAATATTTGTAGCCCCGTGACACATGGGCTCATCCTGCGAACCGTGTCCTAGGTGGCTGAAATGGACAAGATTAGGACAAGCCGGTGGACACTGGGGCAAACGCAGGGCCATCTTTTTACATTGGGCACGATGGGCAGCTGCCCAGGGTCCCCACGGGCAAGGGGGCCCCATAGGCACGGCTCTCAATGAGAATAAATAATCCTGCAAAAGAAAAAAACCTGCAAAAAAAACCTTCAAGGGTCACTGAGCAAGTACATCTATCTATCTCTATATCTGTATCTGTATAAATCTATATATCTATATCTAGGGGCCCCGGTGCACTGCTTTGCCCGGGGGCCCATAATGTTGTTAAGATGGCCCTGGGCAAACGGACCAATAGTGGTAATCTCCGCACTGCATTTATCAACATACCTAATAATAAACTTGTTTTCTAAATATTATTTCTACAAATTTCACAACAAATCTCTGAATCTCGGAATACTTTGCTGTTAACAGGAGAGATTCTAATTAATTTATGAAATATGGCAGAACTCAATGAGCAAGAGTAAAATTTATCTTAATATAACATCATTTGAATTTAGATACAAGTGAAAAATAATCAGATTTTTATTCTTATAATAAACTACAATGGAAAACATAAACCACTGATTTAATTTATAAGAAAATGACAAAAGTCATTTAACTTTGCTCAGATGTATAAAATGGGTTTGTAGTTTCTGGGAGGGGAGCAGCACCAGGAGTGTCATTAACTGCTCAGCCAATCAGAAGTGTTTTCTCACACACCAGTAAATCACGTTGTGTCCAGTATGGGAAAACGTTTGTGATTGGCTGAGCAGTTAATGATAAATTCAGGTCACAGTCATTCAGCTCCAGGGCTCTTGACAAGCAATCCAACGTCACATGTTACGTTTTAGTTTTCCTTCCCATTAGACTATAAATAAAGAAGAATTTGCCATTGAGCAACAATGCAAAGAAGAAATAAATGTTTCTTTTATTTTAAAGTGGTGATCTATTCAATGGGAGCATATTTGAAAATATATTCTTGTTTTTATTGATTTGTATAATGGGCAGAACATTGTTCATTATACTGGAAAACTGCATGTAATGTAAAACTACATATTCCCACATGCACTGGCAGTCATTGACTGGAAGAATGGGCAAGCCACAAAAGTACCCAATTAAACATATTTTATACTACACTGATTTCACCTACATTTTAATTTTGAAAAATCTGTTTTTTTTTCTCTCTTCTTTCATTTTACCATTGCCACCATAGATAATTGGAGTAGAGTACTGTATCCGGAAGTAGTGTGTTATTATGGAATTCCTACACTCAAGACTGTCTGGAGCCAGAGGTGGCACTGCCGTACCGGCGGTGCCTTGTGATCACCGCCAAAAAATAGGCCTCCAGTTCCTGCTCTATTGAACAATGCAGTGCACCTTTGCAGAGATAATATTACATTAACCCAAGCACACAGGCATATCACTCACCTCCAGCAATTGAACCCAACGTGAATCTGTAGGCAGACTCAGCAACCTGGAGCCAGATAGGTCTACCTACGTCACTGTAGGATTGCTATGGAAGGAAACATGGGAAAGTTAGTGGGAACTAAAGAAAGGCAGAAAGTACAAGAGTTTCTGGTATATATAATCATGGAAATTGCAGGTTCCATTACCAGCAGAGTTTTGGCAGATTAAACAGTACCATTCATAGCTGTCTGTGTGAAACAAAAACAAAAACATTTTGGAAAACCAACTTTTCCCATTTTTTTTTTTTTTTTTTAAATAATGAAAAGAATAAAGTGATAAATAATATAGACATAATAAACAATTGGCTAGATTTACTAAGCTGCAGGTTTGAAAAAGTGGGGATGTTGCCTATAGCAACCAATCAGATTCTAGCTCTCATTTATTTAGTACATTCTACAAAATGACAGCTAGAATCTGATTGGTTGCTATAGGCAACATCTAGCCCAAGGGTTGTTAAAATACTGTATATTTTATTTGATAGTACACCTGCTGATAACACACAGTGGAGATCGCAGCCACATTTACAATCAGGTGAATTGTTATGAGCAAACATGGCCTAAATAAATAATTGTCCCCTCACATATTCATTCCTCTCTATCTAAGCTCCCCATCTCCATCATTTGTGCTGCTAAAATAAGTAGCTGGTAAACACCAAGAAGAAAGACAGAAAACGGAAGAGCAATGAATACAATGAAATTACTGATGTGAGTGAGTTCTCTGTACAGCGCTGCGGAATCAGTGGCGCTATATAAATAAATGATGATGATAAAGAAATTAACATAAAAGAATGTGTATGCTCCCCTCTGAACAGCACAGCCCCAGGCATGTGGTTAGGTGGCCTCTATTGTAAATACAGCCCTAGTGGGGGCAGCCATTTTGTGAGACAGAAAAATACTTAGAACTATGTAGCCTATAAATTCACTAGGGACAGGGACCCACGACATCCCTGAGAACGTAGACGTTTATCTTAGAATTAGTGGTATCACTGGGGCATTTGTTACTGGTTACTAGTGAATTCACAGACTGCATTGTCATTGGATATGTAATATCAAAAAAATATTGTCATCTCCCCTGTTTTCTAAATCAATGAAAACTACAAGTGTGTAGTTCTAACAATTCTAAAAATATAGAAATAGCAAAGTAGATGGTCAACACTAGAAGCAAACTGGTCTGCAAAGAAAAGTTTGGGGTGTTGGCTCCTTTTTTGTAGATTTGGAACCATATACATTCTGCGTGACTGTCATGCATTTTAATGTGTGGTAATATGCGTCACAGGGAATGACTTACATAATTTTGGAGGTCATGTCAGGGGAGGATGAATCTGTGCAGCAATAAATAATATTAACAGTAATCTAATTCTAGTTGACACAGTTTCCTTATTGGGATACATAGCATGCACACTGAAGGCGATGTATGTAAAGAATGGCGGCTTGTTCATGTCCCAATCACAGCTCTGAAAGCAGCGGCTGTCGCTGACAGCTGGGCTCCAGCGGTATCATGATAAGATATTTACTTAGGCGGCCATCATGGCAAGATATCTATATAAATCCTGTCATAGAAATTAAGTTGCTGACTGAACATTATATAGTCAGTGGGTGGGTGGCAAATAGATAATGAATTTCAGATCTTGAAATCAAACTTACAAAAACATATCTAATATATATTTAATGTTTAAAAATGTCCTGTAATTGTTAAGCTATCTTTAATTCGACCCAATAGATGTGATTTTGCATCACATTATGCGGCATATATGAGGTGACGGCACAATTCAGTTCATCTGGAAAGGGTGGGGGGGGGGGGTTGGCAACATATACAGGAACATATGTACATGGATATGGATAGTCTTCTGTGTGTGGATGATGCCAAGTAGAACATGCCATGCACACACAAGGAAGCCACATCCCCCCCACCTCCCCAAAAAAAGAGTGCAGCACCGCAGAATAAACCTTTCCTGTAGTTGTGGCTTAATTTGGATTTGCAACTTTTCTCCAATCTTGGCATATAAAATTTATAATGCAAATTAGTGGCGTTTCATGGAACTGGATAAAATGAATAAGTTATGTTGAGTTGCATATCCTAGGTATGTCTCCAACCACGGCATTACCATCCAATGTAAGAAGATTGAACAATCTTGGTTTAGATTATAATAAGCAGAGTGTGGATGTTCTGTGACAATTACTGTCCTTCCATTTATCAATATGAAAAGAAGACAACATACATTATATAGTGCTTATGCCACTTTACTTATATAAATGTTCAAACCCCACAAATACATAGCATATAATGCACAGACATTCTTATTTGTCTGTATTAACACGATTATTGTATAGACTTTAGTGCTTTGATAGGCCGATTTACACTGAAAAAAAAATCACTATATTTGGACAAAGTATCTCTCAGGCATGGGATTTCCCATGTGTACTATCCACAATAGCTCTATGAAATACATTGGGGACACTGTTGCACACCTAATTACGTCAAATAAGTATATTGTAACCCATAGCAACCAGATCCTGTAAATTTATGTATTTAGAACATACTTGCCAACACTCCCTGAATGACAGGGCGACTCCCTGAAGAGTCTGGCATTCTCCCTGATGCTGAGCCAGGACAAGACGTGGTTGGCTTCGCCATCTGTGGCATGATGACACAGTTCAGAAATTGTGTCCAATGTTCATGCATTGATGCCTATGGAGGTGGCCATTTTCATGAAGACCAAGATTTAATCAAAGACTGACAGGTAAGACAACATGACTTCAGTAATGGAGAAAGAAATGTAAAAGACACTTCAGTCTCTGGAGATTCATTAGTTGCTTTTCTTTAACGCATAGTTGCCTACTGTCCCGGAATGTCCAGGAGACTCCCGCATTTCTGGGAGACCTCCCGGGCTCCCCGAAGAGCAGGGCAACCTCCCGGTTCTCGCCCCCGCAATAGATATGTGGCGGGGGGTTAATGACACAAATATTGCGTCATCTTAGCCACGTACCCTGCTGTAATTGGCCAAAATTGTGACAATTGTTTAGGGGGTGGGGCCAAAATGATGCGATTCATCAAGTCCCGGCCCTGCACGGACATCTCCCCCGGGATCTCCCTGAAGCCAACGAGGAAAAGTCGGCAAGTACGATTTAGAACAATTAGACAACAAAAGCAACTCTCTGATTGGTTGCTATGGGTTACAGCACTTTTTTGCCCTGTTTTAGTAAATGTCTTGAAACTTCTTTTAAACATAAGCTGTCAATATAAATATTCATTGTTTTTAGGATAAGTCTGTATTGCAAGAGCTGTTATGAGGAATCTTTTTCTCAGCATTTCAGAATAACTTTATTGATACCATGCTGTTAACACACACATTTAGCACAGGAGATCAGGAGACTAAGGGTTACATGGCTGCTCACACTGGCTGCTCTTTAAATCAATGTGATCTGGACGATGACAGCATGGCTGCATATGCACCACTAGTTTTATCAGGCCGAGTCAAGCTTGAGAAGTTCAGCTGTAAGGGAATTCACTCAATACGGACAGACTGCCATCAGCGCAGCTCTGCCCCAGCAAAGCCTGCTCAAGCACTTGCTAACTAACAAAGATAATTGCAAAAGTTCAAAAGGCCACCTATAATTATGTTTTCAGAGAGGGATTAAAACTCGCTCTCCTGATGATAGCTGCAGAGTTGCAATGTCACTAGCCCTTTGTTGCACGTTTTCTCTCAGTATGTTTAACCTCTCCAGAATATGGACAGGAACACCCGCCAGAAATGCCACCAGAATCTTTATCTGTGTTTCATTCATGAATCTTCGATTCCACTATCAATATTAAAGACAGATATATTTAGTATAATAAATGATGAGGAGTATTTTCTACTTTTGTGAGGGGAAAGAGGCCACTTATAAATTATATTTTTTTTGACTACAAGCTAGTTTCTAGCTATATGGAGATAGAGCTGAAGGCCTCCCATTTACATTCTTCTACCCCACTTGGCTAGTGGAGGCAGCCATCTTATGTCTTGAGAATGCAGCCTATCGGTTTACTAAGAACTGGTGATGTCACTGATGCATCATCATCATCTATTTATATAGCGCCACTAATTCCACAGCGCTGTACAGAGAACTCATTCACATCAGTCCCTGCCCCATTGGAGCTTACAGTCTAAATTCCCTAATACACACAGACAGACAGACAGAGACAGAGCGAGAGAGACTAAGGTCAATTTAATAGCAGCCAATTAACCTACCAGTATGTTTTTGGAGTGTGGGAGGAAACCGGAGCGGGAGGAAACCGGAGCGGGAGGAAACCTACGCAAACACGGGGAGAACATACAAACTCCACACAGATAAGGCCATGGTCGAGAATCGAACTCATGACCCCAGTGCTGTGAGGCAGAAGTGCTAACCACTAAGCCACTGTGCTGCCCTTGAGCCTACATTCTCTGACACATTGGCTCACTGCATAAAATGGCTACAACCACTTTGCAAAGGAGACCTAAGAATTTTACATATAAGAAAGGGAGCAGCAGCTTGATTTTCCTGTAATCAATCTTTTAGCAAATCGTATTGTGCAAACATCGCTGTGTATTTCTGGGGGTGGACCTATTTTCGTCACATTCTAGTGACATCATTGTAGGAGGGAGCGCCTCTGGGTCTTGTGTCAGTTCTCCTCACAGTTGCCCTTGTGTTAGAGCATGTGTTAACACTAGCTAGATGCCACGGTCATCTATCAGAGCATGTTCTTATGGTGAAAAATTAAATTAGAAAAAACAAAAAAACAAAAATCTGTAGCTCTCCTAGCAGGAGAAAAGAGAAATATTAATGTAAAAAAATAAAATAGAATAAAAGATGGAGAAACAATATAGGCACACACTCCCTTGTGGGTATGATAATAGATTTAAATTCACATATCAGGTATCACTCAGGGGCAAACACAGGATTTGTAGAGAGGGGTTTCCATGCCACACAGACAGTGGGTGTGGGCAGCATGATTCTGGGCGTGAATATAATTTTAGACAGTGCTTGGCTGCTCTCCCATTCTTCCTATCCCCATCATATACATGGGCAATGCTGCCTGCACTATTGTTAGGGGCACACGGCTCTCCCTTTTCGAGCAGAGCCGTGTGAAGTGGGACATACCTCCCAACTGTCCCTACAATCAGGACAAAGTCCTGACTGAGTGTGTCAGAACAGATGACAGACTGTCCTGCTCTCTCCTACCTGTTCTTGCTGCTTTCAATACTTGTTGGGAAGAGATGGCTGTGAACAGTGCAGACAGAAACGATCTGCACACAAGCTGCAAAGTGGCTGGTCCCAGGGCAGGGTCCAGCCACCTCAAGCATACAGTACCCCAGGCTGGGAGGGGGGTTTCCATGCACTTGAAAACCCTACCTCGGTTTGCCTATGTCACTATAATTATTATAAGTCTTAGAATAAATGAATGGGGTATTTTGCGGGCTGGCACCACCTACGTAAAATTAATAAATGGCAGAATCATGGTTAAAATGTATTCATTACTACATTTTACTGCTTTTGCCTATATAAAATGCAAATATATTTTTTCTAATAAAGGAGTCCCAAGCTACCTAAAAAACACTGTAAAATGTATTCACATTAAGTAATAAAGTATTTTTCGCTGTGTAATCAATGCATGGCATCAGGGAGAAAACATTTCCAGTCACGCAAGCGTAAAACACCTCTAGACGTCAAGAGGTTTCAAAATTATGTCTAACAAAATGGTCTATGGAGCATCTTGGGTATGATCAGCAACAAAAGCAAACAAATAAAACAAAAGAACAACAAAAAAGTGAGTGGTAAGAAGTTACATGAGACTCGACAATGTCAGCCCATGGGAATTATTTAGTTTGTTTTCTTTAGCATTGGGGTTATAACCTTCAACTGCAGGTCGATGAACCAAACCACATGATAGGATGTAGGCAATACCTCCCATAAACACCAATTCAGGAAAAATGTAAATAAACATTTCTCAATTGTATTACCTTTGTTGTACTTATTCTTAGGACACACATGCTACTTTGTAGTTAGCTACCAATGTACAAGGCACCCAGCTACCAACGTACAAGGCACCCAGCTACCAAAGTACAAGGCACCCGGCTACCAACGTACAAGGCACCCGGCTACCAACGTACAAGGCACCCGGCTACCAACGTACAAGGCACCCGGCTACCAACGTACAAGGCACCCGGCTACCAACGTACAAGGCACCCGGCTACCAACGTACAAGGCACCCGGCTACCAACGTACAAGGCACTTAGCTACCAATGTACAAGGCACTTAGCTACCAATGTACAATACACTCGGCTACCAATGTACAAGACACCCAGCTACCAATGTACAAGACACCCAGCTATCAATGTACAAGACACCCAGCTACCAATGTATACAAGACACTCAGCTACCAATGTATACAAAACACTCAGCTACCAATTTACAAGACACCCAGCTACCAATGTACAAGACACCACGCTACCAATTTAAAAGACACTCAGCTACCAATTTAAAAGACACTCAGCTACCAATTTAAAAGACACCCAGCTACCAATGTACAAGACACTCAGCTGCCAATGTACAAGACACTCAGCTGCCAATGTACAAGACACTCAGCTGCCAATGTACAAGACACTCAGCTACCAATGTACAAGACACTCAGCTACCAATGTACAAGACACCCAGCTACCAATGTACAAGGTACCCAGTATACCCAGTTAATGTAAAACCAAGCCCTCTAATGTATGAAATAATACATAAATCTGGTAGAACAACTGGACTTTACAGACTGAGCTTTTATACTCCTAGGACTCTAAAATTAGAGAGATTCTGGATTTACATATAATTCAAACATTATATATGAACCTCTGAAAACAGACTACAGCTACATTTTCCTAACACTGTATTTTGTGCTTCGTATGTACTTGTGTGTACAGTATATTTGCTAAATGCAAAAACGCAGCAAAAATCACAGGTATAGAGACATAGACAAGTCATCCAAGTTGCTAGGGCCAAGCAGATATTTATGTGGCCATCTAACCTTTTTCTTTTCCCATATTCAATTGATGGATTTATAGATTGCAAATGTAGCTGAAATCTGTTTTCAGATTTACATGTGTATCATTATGTTTATGTACTTTTATATATTTGTATGTGCATATTGTATACTATCAGGGCCGGATTAACCCGAGGTCTAACTGGGCTATAGCCCAGGGGCCTCGGGCATCCAGGGGGCCCTTCAAAGTCCTCAGCAGCATTATTGATCGGTCCGGGGGCGGGGGCGCCCCCAGCCCGATCAATGCTGCTGAGCACTGTCACTATAGTCCTCCGTCCCCGGCGCTCAGTAATCTGCTTACTGAGGAGATCTTGCGAGTGAACTCTTGCGAGATCTCCTCAGTAAGGAGCTTACAGCGCGCCAGGGACGGAGGACTACAGTGACAGGTAATCGCTTGGGGGGGAGAAAGGGGAAGGGGCCCTCACTGGGTACGGGGGGGGGGGAGAAAGGGGGGGGGCCTCACGGGGTACGGGGGGGCGGCAGGTGGCTCACATTGGGGGTCTCATGGGAGAATGGAGGCGCCCTTAGCCCAGGGGCCTCCATTCCCTTAATCCGGCCCTGTATACTATTCATTGTTCCTTCCTTAAAAACTCCAATAAAAGCTAAGCATAGGAGTTGCAGAGAGCAGATAATGACTACCTAGCCTGCCTATCATTATATTATTAGGTTCAGATCTCTCTTATGTAAATATTAAGGGATGAATGTATAAAATAGTCTCATTAATTACCTAGTTTGTATGATGGTGGTAAATCTGCTTGTGAAGACCATCATTCAGTAGAGGTGTCATTGTTTATTTTCCTTTCACCATAATCCCCTTATCTTTAAACAGAACTCTCCTATCAGTCTAACTGAGGGGTGATAATCCTCTCACGAATGCAGTAGCTTGGGAGCATTAAGTATTGGCAAGGGCTATATGTGGCCTCACAGAGAGGGATAAGAAGTACTTGTGGGAGTGGCCAGGTCTGGAAAAAACAAAAATATGACAGTGAGCAAGCACAGTGGTAGCAGATACTACCCCGGACACAGAGAGCAAATAGAACCATAAATAAAATTAGAGAACTATGTGTCTGGTACAGTGTTTCCCAAACCCAGTCCTCAGGTACCTCTAACAGTCAGGGGCTGGCTCGGCTGGGGGGGTATCTGGGCCACCTGCTTTTTTTCCCCCCTTTACAATGTTCCTAATAGGCTGCCGATTCGCTAAAATATGCCAGTCCTCCCTGCTAACAGTCCTTGTTTTCCATATCTCTTTGCAAGAGCACAGGTGTATTCATTACTTACTGACACATTTTTAAAGATCCACAGGTTGTACTAATTATTTGACCTGGAAAACATACACTGCTAGGGGTCCCTGAGGACTGGGTTTGGAACAGGGGCGGATTGGGAACTTAAAGTGGCCCTGGAAAAATTATTGAAGTGGCCTCATGTGGGCGGGGCCAAAATAACTGTAGGCAGGGCCAACACAAAAGTAGGCGGGACTTAGAACTACTGGAATTTGGTTGTAGTAACATTTAGGAAAACCTAGATGTGATGACTTTACACACAGCGGTGGTAATCGAGTTATCGGTGCTGTAAACACCGACACTGTTTACTCCTACATAATTATTCCGATAGCGAACAGAGCGACATAGAAAAAATAACTACTTACCAGTAAAGAGACACAGAGGAAATCCGATGACAGGACATCGTGACACTTCCAAATGACGTCTCCTCCCCAAACTCAGCCCCTCATTCAATGAATAGCCCCATATCAAACTAGCTTTAAATTAAAGGTCCCGCCACCCCATCTTAATTTAATACGCCCCACTATTTTATGAAATAGACTACAAATAAATTAAATTGCCCCACCATCACCCCACAAATAAAATAGCAAACATTAAAAAATTAGCCCCCCACCTAAACGCCACCATTAAATTAATAGCCTACCGTCCACCAATGTGTTATTAAGACAGCCCCCCTCCATTCCCTCATATCACACATTATAGCAACATAGCCCCCTTTCCTTCACATATTATAGTAGCCCTCCCTGTCCTTCATATCATACTCCCTATAGTTTAGTATAGGCACCCCCCCTTCCTATAGCCCCCCCCCTTAGTATAGTATAGTAGTGGCAGCCCCCCCCCCTTAGTATAGTACGGCCGATCGCACCCCCCACCCCCCCCCCCTTCCCCTGAGAAACGATGTGGCCTCTGGGCGGTCTTGCTAGGCCATCGGCCTATCAGGAAACTTCCCGGTGAGGTCTAAGGTCAGTCCGCCCCTGGTTTGGGAATAGTGGTCTAGTATGCACCTTCTCCTACACCAAGTACAATTAAATACAATGGGCCTGATTTATTAAGAAAAGTAAAGCAAAAAAAGGAGTATATTTGCACCTTGACATAACCATGTTTCATTGAAGGGGGAGAAAAATTTAACATGACAGATTTCTAGTTGGGATAGGGCATTTCCTAGGTCAACTTTAAATTTCAGTGTAAAAATAAAGCCATCAAGTATTTGTGTGCTACATGAAAAAAACAGCCAGTATTTATGGTATGTGCAAAATAATAAACTAACTTACACCCCCTTGCATTATAACATGGTTTTGTCCAGGAGAAAACTTACTCCCTGGGGGTATATTTACTAAACTGCGGGTTTGAAAAAGTGGAGACATTGCCTATAGCAACCAATCAGATGCTAGTTATTTATTTAGTACATTCTACAAAATGACAGCTAGACTCTGGTTGGTTGCTATAGGCAACATCACCACTTTTCAAACCCGCAGTTTAGTAAATATACCCCCTTTTCTTGCTTGACTATCCTTAATAAATCAGGCCCAATAAGTATGAAAAATAAAGAATATAAAAATATTGTTTAGGTTACAATTCCTTTATTAATTTTCAGTATACATCCTTGTTAGTACTAAGTATGTTTTAATTCCAGGGGGTAAATGTATCAAGCTGAGAGTTTTCCTGCGGGTTTGAAAAACCAATCATATTCTAGTTATCATTTATTTAGTACATTCTACAAAATGACAGTTAGAATCTGATTGGTTGCTATAGGCAACATCTCCACTTTTCAAACTCTCTGGAAAACTCTCAGCTTGATACATTTCCCCCCAGGACTAATTTTTCCAAATGCATCTGCTGGTAGTTTGCTCTGTACATCTACTACTCTCTCAGTAAAATGATAAGTTTTAACAATATTACTGAACATTCCTCCCAGCAGCAGTCAGTGTTTGTGATGTTTCGTGTTTGGTCTACTGCATTCCTCGCTAATAGCGGTTGTTGTGGATTAAAAACCAATGCGGATTAAAAAGTGCAGACTGACTGTAGCCAAACATCCCACAATAAGTAAGACTGTCTCTTGAAGTTTGAGTTATGGCTGCCTCGCAGTGGTAAGAGATGATCTGAAAAGGCAGACACGTAGGTTCCTTCATCTCTGAGGAGGATTCCCTGTCTTAAGAACACCTGTTTATCTTTATCCCTTTCAAAAGACAATTCCTTTCCTTGTAAGCTTCCCCAGTCACACAGAAACTAGAGGATTACAGTGCGTATTGGAAGAAATCACTTTCTTGGCTAAAACTTCTATGTCGTTAAAGACTGTAATTTTCTTTGAAGGATATGTCTCTCTTGCCCAATTAAATAGTAGCAGATAACACACAATTTCTAGTTACTTGAATTTTGCTCTATATCAGGGATCACGGAGGTCTTACAGAGGCACAGGGATATTAATGGAAAGCATCTGCAGGGGTTTTGTAGAAGAAGATAAATGATTGTGGAGCTTACGTCATCAAAGGAGAAATTGCTAAATGGAGGTTTTCCTGAAGACAGACATGACCAGTGTGGTGTAGAAACGGCCATGCATGGTAGATTTTGGTTGGTTCGCTCAAACAGTCCAAGCACTGTACAGTGTAAAGCAATAGTGGGAAACATAATAGTTCTCACAGCTTTGACATTATGATATCAGAGCATCAAAATTAAGGGGTAGATGGGGTAGTTGTATCAAGATGGGTCAAACCTTCCAAAAACAAACCATGAAGATGGTAGCCATAGCAACCAACAGTCAATGCATTAAGTGAACCTATAACTGGTTAGTCATGCTGGTAAGAAGACATCATCCAATCATACATTAGCCTACTGAAGGAAAGCACGATGCTTACCCTGTGATACTTTGAAACATTATAAAAGAGGAAATTACCCTGGTCTAAGGAGCCACAAGTGATTCCATTGATGGCCACAAGCAATACCCATGCCACCAGCGAAGCTTTTGTAAGTCCTTATCATTCCAGGCAGTGGTGGAAGTGGGGGTATATACAGTGGTATGCCATACCGCCACTGCCTTCATTGTACAACCATTAAATTCCATTCACTTACATTCCCATTACATTTGTCATACCGCCACTTCTAAATTTGCACTTCAACCACTGATTCCAAGTCAAAATTGATCATATAGAATCAAATATGATGTGGTATGATGGATAACCTTGTCAAACAATGACCCTCGTCGCCATAAGCGTGGGGTCAGCATGTGAACCTGCAGTGAAGGGTAAGAATATGCTCTGCACTGTAATTTGGCTATTCTGCATGTCACATGAAGATTACTGTAATTAGGTAAACTGTCCATGCTGAGCAACCAAATTGCTGCATGTGTGGGAGCTTAAACACCTGTGAGCATGTCTGTAAACTCTTCAAAATCTCACACACACTGCCTAGCCTTAGGGCCTAGGCAAACGTCGCTCCAGCTGCTTAAGTACAACTAAGGATTCTGGGAGTTCTGTAGATTCGGCAGCAGCTATAATACCAAAGATAACCACTGGCTGCAAGTCCAGAGACACCATTTCCAGCCTTTCCTATGGGAGATAACGGTTACCTACACTAGACCATTATCAGCCAGCTGAATATGCCCACAGCGGATCTCCCTCTCACCTCTCAGACTCAACAGTATGAGGGGGGGGGGGGGTAGGATTCTGCTGCTTGAATACAGTAATTAGGTTTGATTAATCACCGCTGTGACATTAATCAGTCTGAATTCTCTCTCAGGCTTTGCGCAGACACCTAATTTTGCTGCCCCAACAGGTGTCTCATAAACGGCTTTCAGAGCAGCAATATATAGAACGCCTCAGACTGTCAACAACAATGTCATTCTGTCAGTTCCTCTTAACATGTCAAAACAGCACATCTACGTGTGCCCTGCCACAGCCGGGATGAAGAGATGGCAATCACACATGTAAACTTTATTAGGTGAAAAGAGTGTAATTACAATAGCAGCTAATTTGTGCAGGAATATTTTGTCTTGTCCTCGTTTCACATTTATATATAATGCTTAGATAAATCACACAAAAGGGTTTGTTAAAACTGCTGGCTACGAGTTACACTGCATGGCAGAAGCAAATATAACTATGTGGTAATATAAGGACAAACATGCTATATCCAGTCAGTGACCAGTGGGATTCACCAAACATACCATATAAGATCCATTTGTGCAACAGCCGATAAACTAGCTCAAACTTGTTATGAAGAGAAATGAAAAGGACATCCTCTGCAATCCAGAATGCAATTTTAACTTGATATCACTGAGGCATGAGACACAGTTTAATAGGTTGCACAATCATCTAATTGGACCAGGCTCTAAAATAAATGTCTCCACTGGATTTGGGTGGATTCAGGCTCGCACTGGGGGGAGCCCGGTTGCCCGGAAACCCCCCTTTTAGACCCAGGAATGTGGTGCAATATACTTCCGGGTGGCTGGTCCCTCCCCCAGGACCACTCATCTTACAGCTGCCAGCTACCAATTGTTCTGTCCTCCAGCATCTTCACACACGTGTACACTCACCCAACTCTGCCCACTGACAGCACCGCAAGGCAAGAGGTAAGTGTGAGGAGAAGAGACTTGCAGTGTAAGTGTGGTGGCATTTAATGTAGTGTGGGTGGGGAGGGGAAGGTGTTCATTTAATGGTAGAGTGAGGGTGGGAGCTGATCATTTAATAGTGGTGGAAGCTATTAATTTAATATACGGGCTACAATTTAAAGCTTGGATGTTTTAGGGGTATTAATTAAACACGGGTCTGAGGTTGGAGAGAAGGAGGGACATTTATTATATGTGACTAATTATTTAAATGCCGGATTGTTTGGAGGAAATAGATTTATTGTTTCAATGTGAATACTAATAATTTAATGTTGGGGGATATAGACATATTTATTAAATGTGAATACTATTAATTTTATGTCAGGGCTCATTGCAGGGAGGATGCTAATTATTAAACATGGGTGTTTTTTATTTAATGCCAGGGCTGGTTAGGGAAAGGCTTAGAGGTTCACTCACTGCTAGGCTTTCCATATATTATGTACCTATACTTTCCAAACAGGGCCACAATATTCCAGGATCCAGACAAGTTGCAACTGAGCATAACAAAAGAACAAAAGATGGAGATAAAAACAAAAAAGCCGCAGTGAACGCTGCAAGAACAGGTAGAAGAGAGCAGGACAGTCTGTCAACTGTCCTGATTTTGCTGGGGCAGTCCCGATTTTGGGTGACTGTCTGGCTCAGTCAACTCTTGTCCTGACTGCAGTTGGGAGGAATGTCCCACTTTACGCTGCACTAGTCGTGAAGTGAGCTAAAGGCAGAGAGTGGGCACATCTATAGGGCGTTCCCTGCTCAGTGGAAGACACACAATCTTGTTTTTCCTTCTTCATATTTCCACTACCTCTAAGGTCTACATGTCACATTTTACCAGATAGCATACCAAACAGAGAGCATTTTAAAAGGCTCATCTTTTATACAGAGAATGGGGTCATGGAGCCCTACGACCAAAATGTTGGGTAGCCAAAATGTTAAATTCGGGCCAGAATACAACTAGCGGTCTATCCGGCTGGTCCGTCAGTGTATGTCATTACTGTAAAGCAGTGAGGAGAAAGCAGGGACAGAGTGATGCCAAGATCATCATCATCAGTTATTTATATAGTGCCACTAATTGTACAGAGAACTCGCTCACATCAGTCCCTGCCCCATTGGAGCTTACAGTCTAAATTCCCTAACACAAACACACACAGACAGAGACAGACTAGGGTCAATGAGCAATTAGCATGTTTGGTATGCTACTTAACGGCCCCTTTACCCGAGGGAGGAGAGGAAAAAAAATGTCTTAATTAAAAAAAAAATCTAACTGTAGTTAAAGAGGTCATCTTTAACTACTGTCAATCCATGTGACATGATCAACAATATAGAACGTAAGTTTTCTTACTGTGAAAATATTCAGTGCTGACAGGTTCTGATTGCTGTGTTTTGAGCTATTTCAGCTACTTGTGTATTCTACTGGAGCAGAGACTGCCTTCAGTGTTATTCGAAAATCTCCTTGTGAAAATAACTATGTTTATAAACAGCCACAAGGAGAAAACCTTTCCCACTAACGCTCTTGCTGTAGGTGGAAGGAACAATGGTGAACTACACTGATACACTAGCTAATGCAATTACTGCACACATTCAAACTAGAACAGAACATATATGATTTTAAACAATAAAGGAACAGAAAGGTTCTGTGGAAATGCACAGTGTGTGAGAGTAATTATTTGTGAGATTTATCTTACATCCTACAAGAGTAGGCGGCCGTGGCATACAAATGTCTGCCTTCTTTCCTGTGGCATAAACTAGCATTTGTCACTTGCTCCCTATAAGCATGTGTGAAAAATCATGGTTCCACTAATATAACAAATGTTAATGTGTGTGCCAAAAATTACTATAAAGGGGGTTTTCACCATTTGAGGAGAGATTTTACAGTTCCTTTCCCCAAGAGTAGTACACTACTGAGGGGGGTCCTTCATCTGGAATCCCCGACATTTGCGCAACGCAGTTGTTTCTACAAACTTACTTGTAGTGTGAACACTCTGAAGGACTCTGGTGTTGGTTGGAGTAAGACGTGGCCTATGAATGTGTGGTTACAGAACTCTCCACCTCTTGCTTCACAACCACTGTGTCAGACCTGGACTCATTAAGATATCTTTACAACAGTCCTATAGCGTCACCACTCACAAGGTGAAAAACAATTCTAAACAATGTCTGTGAGTTGCAGAGCCGTAACCTAAAAAATTTTTAGCGCCTGGGTAGAGAAAGAAACATATTGTCCCCCAGCCCTCAATTTAAACCAAATGAACCTAAACTATTCATAAACTGCGTCCCCCTTCAGAATTGTGCCCTGGGCGGTCGCTTCTATCGCGCAGCCCTAGTTACGGCCTTGGTGTGGTGGGAACAGAGCATCTATTTATTAGAAGAGTGAGTGTATAACGATGTGACCAACCTGCAGGACAATCAGTCATCCCCCCCTCCCATCCTTACTTCCCTTCTTACCACGCACCAAAGACATTTTAATAAAAATGAATTTAATATACATTTAAGTGTGCAGAATGATAATACTGGAACATATGTTAAAGGGAAAATATGCTCAGTTTAAGAAAGGTTTATTTTCATTCTATTTTCCTATAAATGTATATCATATGTGCACTAGTCAGTTTGTATAGAGAACCTAATTAATCCTTTTTTCATTAACATCAATGGGAGTTGTGGACATGCTGGCTTTGCTATATGAAATATTAGGTTTCATCGACAGTGGAACAGTGCCTCTAGTGGCCTAGAGATCATGAAATAAAACGGAGGAATATTAGGCTTACCTATACTGAGAAACAATTACACAACAGTGTATTCCAAAGACACAATGCTTCCCTTTATTTATTAAGCAAGGAGAGCAATACAAACCATACAACCTTATGAACAGGACCAATTAACCAAAAATACTACACTAATTGGGTTAACAAGGGAACGTGCTTTTATGCAACTGCTCAGACATTAGTTTTCTTTATTGTGCTTCATTGTATTCTTCATATCTAATGAAACCAGCTGTTTATGGCTCTTCCTATAGCTCAGTCCGCCCACCAGCTCACCTTACAGGTGTATTGTGTTATAACTGCAGTACGGGCTGTACCAATATGTAAGGCATAATAATTATCTCCGTAATATGCAGGATTTGAAACGTAATCACATCAGTGGACAATACATGTTATTTAAAAAGAAAAAAAAAAAGAATGGTAGAAAGAGATTGGCAGGAGTTTCTTTTTTAATGACCCCCTTGGGGATTGTGCTCCCCATACCATAGCAATGTCAAGAGCTATTTTAAAAAAAAGCTCTGGAAAGAGTTAAAAGACTCACAATGTATATGTTTAATTATTGTTCCAATGAAATAATCATCCTCAGGAAGTTGACTTTGTTTGTTAGTTTCCTGTTATAAAACAACCAAACTTGACATGTTGCATTAATCCAATTTGGAACTTCTAAACACGGAAAAGTTCCGTAGAAGGATTCCCTATTTACGGTCATGTCACAGTAGATATCCGTGTAGCCAGACGATATAACTATTCTGTTTACAGTTAACACGAAGCATTGCTTGATGTTACAACCTGGTTTACTTGCATGACTTTTGCCTTCCCCAATAAAGACTGTTTGGAGCATAGAAGGGAATAAAGAGCGGGAGAGTAGATTCCTTTCTCGCCTCATTTGTCTCTGTTGGTGGGCCAGTGAAGTTCAGTGTTGTGACATTCACCAGCCCGGAGCGACAGGTTGTGAGCAATTCCAAAATAAGTAAGAACTCCACTTCCTGAACATCTGTTCACTACACTTCTGTGGCACTGAGCAGGCTTGGCAGGTATGTACCACGATTGATGGCTAAGAGATCTGTATTCAAAGCGACTGCTACGATATTAGCTTTAATGCTATGCTGTACATTTTCTTGCTATGCTTCAAATAATGATTTAACAGAGTAAAAGATAGTAAGACACTGGACATGAACTGTTTAAATCAATTTAAAGCAAAGTATAAAATATTACAATGTTTGAATGTAGCAAAGCTCATGATCTTAATAAAAAGTATTGAAACTATTCCACAGACCTAGAAATACATTTTTCTTCTACGACATTGAAGTTTCGATTAGTAAAAGCAATTTATTTTTTTCCATATTGTAGTAAAAACATAGCAGCAATTTTTCCCAGAAAACTGACAAATATAAACAATTGACTACAGAGTTATTATTTTACCTTAGTAACTAATAAAAAAAAACAATTACATGGTTTGTGCTCTTAAAAAGCATTTTCTGTACAAAGGAAGAGTTTTTTTTATTTTTTCAGGAAGTTTGGTTGGTGTTTATAAGTGGCCACCTACCTGTCTCTGGATCTCAGCCAAGTTGTAAGGTAGCGCTCCTTCCTCTAGCGGTGCTGTTCGCTCAATATCTGTCAAAGTTAGACGTCTGCAAACAATAGAAAGACACTAAGTCAGAGGGAAATCGGTTTACTTGTCAACCACACATGTATGGCAGAGATTATGCACTAGTAAAAAAAAGACAAAGGATTAAAATACCATAATGTCCAGGAGAACATGGCCTCTAGGGGCAGTGTTTTGCTGAAGGTTATGGATATTTGTATCTCGGCTGACAATCAGTATGGCAGGCCTGCTGTCACTTTAGTTAGTGAACTATATAAAATAAAATATGAAATATATAGAAAAATACAGACACAGGTATCTAGGCAAGGAAAAAAAAAATATTTAAAATGCTAAAGACTGGTTATCTCCATTTACCACAATCACGGCAACACACACCAGGATGCCACCATGTAGGAGGTACTTTTGAGACCATAATCTTTTTGCAGCAACTTAACAGTTGCCTCATATCTATACTTTGTGCCATTGGAGACGCTGCTCCTTCCATTAATTCTCCCTCTTGTCTAGATCCCTTCCACGTATCCTTATACTGTGCCTGTCCTCACATGCATCCCGCTCTATCTGAAATACTCTGTGTTGCTGTGAATGGCTACAGGTTGTTCTATCCCCGTTAACTTCAAAACTGTACAGAGCGAAACAAGCATGGCGTGAAAACATGTATAATAGTAAGGATGTACGGTGTTTATTTCATATAGAGCTGTGTTTGACACCCCAATTACGTCAGTTTGACAGGAGCTTCAATTCACTTTGTTTTGTTGGGGGGAACCTGCTCTTTTCACTATCTAACTCTTTCTGTCACTTCCGGCTTGCCGTATCCATTCTCCTTCCCATATCATACCACAGCCCCCTGTCATATGCAGCCCTACCCTCACTAGTATAATAACACCAGTGGAGAAGTCACTTCCTCCCACAAGATCAGCACTTTCATCTCCTGCTGCCGTGACCAGTCTGATCATCTGATTGGCTACTCATTGTTCTATTCCTGCCCATTTCAAAACCGGGGACATAACAGACAAGCGGGAGATGAATACTCTAACCCCAGTCAAACGCACTTTATAGAGAAGTTGGTTGTATGACACAATTCCTGTATGTAGGTGTATTAAGTCTCCACTGTCTTCTGTGCATTCCATCACAGAACACTGTCAAAATTACACTGATGTGACTTAAATGGGCAATGATCTCCATTAACCACAAACAGAGATAATTGTTCCTTGTCTTTGGAAAAGAAAACTAGACGTAATACTTACCCAGTAGCATTGTATAAATCTGAGAGCTGGAACAGAATGTCAATTTCCAGTGGGGTGATCTGTCCAAATTTGTTTGCAGAATTAGCAAATTCCTCTGTAAAAACACAGCAGAAACCCAGAGTTCACAACAGAACCAAAAGAAAGTTAGCATTTTTTTCAAGTAGCCTCATCTGGTGCACAAATCTAATTGCGCTTATAGTATATGGGCAAGCTCTGAAGATGTCAGTGCACGGTCGTCAATTTTAATATGGGTATCGGCAGATGTATGGAGGCGAAGAAAAATCTTATTCTGACGTACTACAGAAGCCAGAATAAAGATAAAACATAACTAGGTACCTTTGGTGACTTCCAAGTCTCTTTTTGAGCCCGCTAAAGTGCTGTATATCTTCCGTACAAGCTCCATATTGTTCAGCAGAGAGTTAAAAGCATTGAAGTAGGAGAAGCTCACTTGGTGGGAGATGGTTCCCCCCGCAGCCTACACAAAAAGGGACTCATTAGTGATGGAGAGTATGGTAGTAATACTATGGTTACTTAGGACAATCATGGACCTATGTCATCAATAAATACAGTATGTTTCTTATCTTAGTGTATCAACCTGTACACGTGTATCACCCAAGAAGTCATATCTATTGCAGAACATGTTTAGTTATATGAAGAATAATAGTTTACAAAACTCTCCAGTGTTCTGCAGAACATGAAATTCCAAAATATTCACTCACAGGTGTATATTGTATATAGCACCTGTCCTGGTATACAGCTATCTGTAAAAGCAATATGTGCACATTACACACAAGATTTGTAAGAAAATAGGACCATTGGGACTCTGTACTTGTGTTATTGAAAGACTTTGTGGGTGTATGACTAAAGAACTGTGTAGTGGTGCAGCTTCATAGGTCTGTGTGTCTAAACAAACAGATATATATCTACTGAAACCTATCTTACGGCCACTCCTCTGTCTTTCCCTGTATCCTGACCCCTGCCTCACACCAATGTGAAAGAGGTATCTTCTTGAAATGGTCATGTTCAG
This sequence comes from Mixophyes fleayi, assembly GCF_038048845.1. Classification (NCBI taxonomy): domain Eukaryota; kingdom Metazoa; phylum Chordata; class Amphibia; order Anura; family Limnodynastidae; genus Mixophyes; species Mixophyes fleayi. The sequence continues at coordinate 125,306,120 of NC_134408.1, read as the reverse complement.
GATGATGGTTAAAATTAATGATGCATAAAATTAGGTTATTCAACTAACCCCTGAAATAAATCAATAAATACCTTTAACATACTGACTAAAGGCATGCTAGTGGGGTTCAAAAATATAATTCTATGAAAAAGTATTCCGTTCTCCTAAATAGGTGTATTAATGATGACAGAGGTATAACAGCAGCATATCTGGGGGTAAATGTATCAAGCTGAGAGTTTTTCGGCGGGTTTGAAAAGTAGAGATGTTGCCTATAGCAACCAATCAAATTCTAGCTGTCATTTTGTAGAATATACTAAATAAATGATAGCTAGGATCTGATTGGTTTTTCAAACCCGCCGAAAAACTGTCAGCTTGATACATTTACCCCCTGGTGTTATTATGAGAAGTCCTGGCAGAAGATGTTATGTGTCTCACAGATCATATGATTTACATTTTCTAATGTTCAGGGTGCACCACCAGATGAATGATATAATAATAAATTAACATTAAGGCAAATAATCGGGGAGGTGAATACCTGGTGCGGTGATACCTTGTTTTTTGGCAAGATGATGTTAGGTGTGATTTAGTTAGGAGATATGAAAATCTTGTCATACTGACATAACTGCAGCAATTAAAATGATTATGAATGGAACTAAATATCATATCTATATTTTCCTCAGATCTAAACCAGTATATAGAAGCCAATAAAGTTACCTTCTGTCTACCCGGTTAGCAGAGTAGAGCTGGACTGTAAGTAAGCAGTACAGCAATACTCTTTTGAATCATACCGTGAACCAGCACATGGTCAGACAGGCTCCATCACGGTTGAGCCGACTTTAATATGTCCTTTCAAATTATTGTACCAATTTGACAAACCCGTTCAAGAAACGTTACACAGCCAGTTCAAGCATCTCTAATGTACACTTAATACTTAGGGGTGAGCTTAACAGGATGGAACTGAAGATAACCATTGGTGGTGGCAAGGAGGATGAGAGTATGAGCTTGGGGGTATAGTGTAATTGAGCAGCCAAAGAGCTAGCATTTTTTAGTCTATTCCAGGCCGGACCATGCCCCCAGTCACTTCATACCATTGCCCCAATGATGTCACAAACACATCCCTTTCCAAAAGACCACACCTCTAAGCTATTGTGTTGTGAGAAGATAGTCACACCTCACTCAATAAGACTGACAGGAGAGCTCTGAGAGCAGATAAAAGGCATTATGGTGAAGAGAAGCGAAACAATGGTATCTCTACTGAATTAGGAACTCTGCGAGCGGTCATGCTAGAGCCATACTAAGCAAAGAACAAGAATAAATTATATAGCCTGTCCAATCCACATCCTTGATACACTTGCTGTGTACATCAGACAATAGAAGGGCATACAGCGGTTATGCTAGTTGGTGGGGAGGGGAGATCAGTCGTTTAATGAAAAACAACAAAAACATTTTATATGGAGATTTGATTTTTTTTTTAACCAGGAAGGAAGGGGTGGAAATAATGATAGGAGAGGTGGGGGCAGGTAGAGAAGGAATATGAGGCAGGTAATTATAGCAAGGTGGGATGGGGTCAGAGCCATGGGTCATGGTGGGGGACTCATAACTGTTTAGGATGAGAGACACAGGAAATCCATGTTATACGTCTGTCCTACAGATGACTACCAAACAGCAATATGAAAAATAATTTTTTGTTAGTAACTTTTCTTTTGTTTTGTGTCACTTTTTTATTTATCATCCTTTATCGTTATGGGAGTGAAGCTGTTTTTTTATGTGCTGGTGTTTTGACATTTTTATACACACATATATTAACTGCAGCTGTTACTTACAGAGACGAGATTTTCTTCTACAAATGATGTGAGCATGTGCGACCGTATAGTGACCATAATGTCATGGAAATCCAGGGCAGAAATCATCCCAGTTTTCTTTTTGTCCTTCTGAGCAAACGCTTGTCGAGCGTGTTCCTGCTGCAGCTCCTGAAATCCACAGTAACGTAGAATTATTTATCACGTGTATCATATATTTCACAACATGCTTCCACACAATGAGACAGTTACCCTGCTGTTTGTGTGTATATGCTCTCCGCAGTATGTGGAAGAAAGGAGAAAAGACATACATACATGTTAACCTTGCCTCCAAACCAGGTCAGGTGGGGCTGCGGATGGAACTGGAGCCCCAGACTCCCCAGCATAATCCTCTACTGAAGGGCCCCAGAATACTCATAGAACAATGATAAGTTCTTTTTTGGGTCTAATAAAGACTTAAACATAAATAAATAATGCAGTGTTTTTTATTTTATATATACTTTTTGTTTTATTTCCTTCTTTAGCTCTTTGTGGCTCCGGTCCCCGTGGCTCTCCAGCTACGTGGAAGTACAAGTCACAGGAGAGAGGCGCTACATATTTATATCTATTGAAATCCTCGCACTGCCATAAAGAAACACTGCAGTAACCAACTGTGGTCATAAGCAGCTGAGTAATCTGGGGAAAGGGACCGGGAAGGACCAGTTCTGTGATAAAAGCCGATGTCCGTGGTTATTATTGACAATGTATTTACACTAAGGAAGTGGGAAGTATGAGGGAGAATAGCCTGGTCTCCTGGGAGACCTACCCGGACATTCCGGGAGAGTGGGAAGTATGGAATATATACAGTCAGAAGCAGTCACAAAATAATCAAATTTACAAGTTCGATATCTACACAACCTAGAAAAGATGTTGATTGGAATCAGTAGCTCTTTTTGGGCCCATAAACAGTAAAATTTGCAGCCAATCAAATCTAACAAATCCTTCCTGGACTTCAAAATTGCAGTGTATAAGCACCTTAAGGCTTCATAATAATGAATTTACATATAAATGGGAAAGGAGGGGTGTTTTAAAGGGGTGTATTTAAAAGAAATTGGGTAACATGCACACATGTAATGTAACACATATTAACCACATTTTGTCATTTTCAAGTGCATTAAACTACGGTCGGTTCTTCAGGAAAAATAAAGATGAGCAGGAGAAGTGGGTGGGGTTAGAAAAACATGTAACCAATCAGAGCATCACCCACACAGCAGTCAAAGAACATATTAACTGAGCGAGCTTCTTCCTCTCCACGTGAACGCAAATTTGAGTTTGGTTTATCTAAGACAGAGGTGTTTAAACTCAGTCCTCAAAGGCTACCAACAGTTCATGTTTTCTGGATTACTTTACTCATACACAGGTAACGTAATCTATTTGACTGGGTTAGTAATTATCCCTCCTGTTGCTACAAACATAAATCCTGAAAACATGACCTGTTAGTAGCCCTTGAGGACCAGGTTTGGACACCTCTGATCTAGGCCAACATGTAACCAACCCGAGCACCTAAAATAATGACTGTGGTGTAAATTCATACATCTAGAACAGATTATATAATAGAAGTTAATTTTTTTTTTACTTAAAATGAATGTACTTATTTATAAAAAAATAATTTATAAAAGTAAACAAAAGTATTATTGTTTATTTATAAAGTGCCCCCATATTACTCAGAGCTGTACAGAAAGCAAACATACACACTGCACGGATGGTGTTGTAGTCGGAATCAAACCCAGGGCACCAGTGCCATGAGAAGCAATGCTAACCAATGTGTCACCGTGCAACTATGTTATTAAATAATCACAAGCTGATGGAGGTAATATAGAAAGACAACTGTATTTTGACTTTACACAGTCTTTATATATCTGTATTAGTTATTAAGGGCTCATTCACACATAAGTACTGGATAAAAACACATGAAAATAAACACACACTTTAGACAGGGTGAATCTTGTCCCAATATTAGAGCAGTTCTCATGTACAGTCATGGCCAAAAGTTTTGAGAGTAACACAAATATTGGTTTTCACAAAGTTGCTGCTTCAGTGTTTTTAGACCTTTTTGTCAGATGTTACTATGGTATACTGAAGTAAAATTACAAGCATTTCATAAGTGTCAAAGGCTTTTATTGACAATTACATTAAAGTTTATGCAAAGAGTCAATATTTGCAGTGTTGACCATTATTATTGAAGACCTCTGCAATTCGCCCATTCTTGCCTAATCAATGCTTGGAGTTTGTCAGAATTTGTGGGTTTTGCTTGTCCATCTGCCTCTTGAGGATTGACCACAAGATCTCAATGGGATTAAGGTCTGGGGAATTTCCTGGCCATGGACCCCAAAATTTCGATGTTAGTTACCACTTTGAAATCACTTTTGCCTTATCGCAAGGTGCAAGGTGCTCAATCATGCTGGAAAAGGCATTGTGTGTAAGCAAACTGTTCTTGAATGGTTGGAGAAGTTGCTCTTGGAGGATGTTTTGGCACCATTCTTTATTCATGACTGTGTTCTTAGGCAAAATTGTGACTGAGCCCACTGCCTTGGCTGAGAAGCAACCCCACACATGAATGGTTTCAGAATGCTTTACTGTTGGCATGACACAGAACTGATGGTAGCGCTCACCTTTCCTTCTCCGGACAAGCATTTTTCCAGATGTCCCAAACAATCTGAAAAGGCATTCATCAGAGAAAATGACTTTACCCTAGTCCTCAGCGGTCCAAGCCCTGTACCTTTTGCAGAGTGTCAGTCTGTCCCTTATGTTTTTCCTGGAGAGAAGTGGCTTCTTTGCTAGCCTTTTTGACACCAGGTCATCCTCCAAAAGTCCTCACACCTGCCTGCTGCCATTCATGAGCAAGCTCTGCACTGGTGTTGCCCCGATCCCACAGCTGAATCAACTTTAGGTCCTGGCAATTGCTGAACGTTCTTGGGTGCCCTGAAGCCTTCTTCACAACTATTGAACCTCTCTCCTTGAAGTTCTTGATGAGCTGATAAATGGTTGATTTAGGTGCAATCTTACTAGCAGCAGTATCCTTGCCTATGAAGCCCTTTTTGTGTAAAGCAATAATGGCTGCACGGATTTCCTTGCAGATAACCATAGTTAACAGAGGAAGAACAATGATTTCAAACACCACCGTCCTTTTAAAGCTTCCAGTCTGTTATTCTAACTCAATCCGCATGATTGAGTGATCTCCAGCCTTGTCAACTCTCTCACCTGTGTTAACGAGAGAATTACTGACCTGATGTCAGCCGGTCCTTTTGTGGCAGGGCTGAAATGCATGGCAAAGAGGGACTTTGAAATTAATTGCAATTCATCTGATCACTCTTCATGACATTCTGGAGTATATGCAAATTGCCATCGTGAAAATTGAGTCGGCAGACTTTGTGAAAAATAATATTTGTGTCATTCTCAAAACTTTTGGCCATGACTGTATTTATTAACATGTGAAAATCACAATACAAGCGGAAAGGCATGAAAGAGCTATAAGTCGTGTAAATTGGTGTAGCCTGTTGTAGTGCACATATATTTAGAGATAGGACAAAGCAGTGCAATAGCTATTGTAGTATTCCTGCAATTTACAACTATAGATCAGAAATTTAAAACAAAACTAACACCTGCTGTCAGCAAGGGGCATCTATAAGCTGGTAATTTTCTTACAGGATAATTTTCTTACAGAACATTGCACATCTGTAACTGTAAAGGGTTGTGCATGTTTTTTTCCATTTTATTTTCTCTTTCCAGTTATTTATGAGCAACCACATATCTGACCTGTAAAAACTCTGTAAATTCCAGGTAGGAAAGATGTTTTTTCCGGTTGTGCCCAAAGTGAAGTCGGATAAATTCACAATCCCAGTTGAAAGGGATATGGTGGTGAATCATGGTCTGTCCGAATATTTCCTTAACGTTCTCTTAGAAGGAAAAATAAAATCATACACAAAATCAAAATTTGGCTTCTCAGCTGAAAGGTTGTCAAATACATACTCAATGTAAAGATTAAACATGATCTCCAGCAATTATACAACCAAACTCCACCATTTCCATTGCATTATATCAACACTGCCGGATTCAGGTCTTGCATCTGTGTTTTTAAGTATACAGATTCCCCTGTCTAGTCTCACACTAAGGGGAATATTTACTATATTTACTAAACTGCGGGATTGAAAAAGTGGAGATGTTGCCTATAGCAACCAATCAGATTATAGCTGTCATTTTCTAGAATGTACTAAATAAATGATAACTAGAATCTGATTGGTTGCTATAGACCACATCTCCACTTTGTCAAACCCACAGTTTAGTAAATATACCCCTATGGCTGATTTGTAGGTTGTATGCAAAGTCAAAAAGCAGCATGTCTTAATATGTGCATATAGTAATAGCACAAATTATGCCAAGCATTTTGTAAACATGGGAATGGCCAGAATATGTTTCAGTCCTCTCAGCCAGGTCATCATATGAAACCCGTAAAACAACCTTATGATTTTGGAACATATTGGGAGTCACTGACTAATAGAGAACAGACGTGAAATGATACACAGCTTGATTAACCAAAATGAGGACTTAAATATCATAGTTTTTCCCCCCCCCTGTCCTAAAGTTCATTCCTATTTATATCCTCTACCCATTACTTCATATCATTTTCCCTTTGTGCCAACAATAAAAGTGGTTGGGCTCGAGGATGGCGTTATTACATTGGGTGGTATAAAGAGGGTGCACTTTAATGGAATAATAGTTTTTAAAATAAATGTTTTTAGATACTATTTTGAAGGCAAAAGAGCCCTAAACCATCTGACATCTGATAGCGATGATGAAGGGCAGTAACTACAAATTACAGTGTACTGTATTACAGTCTAGGAACATCCATTTAAGCCATCACTTCTAACAACGGTTTACAAATTGGGGCAGCACAGTAGCTTAGTGGTCAGCACTTCTGACTCACAGCACTGGTGTCGTGTGTGTGTGTGTGTGTGTGTGTATGTATGTATGTTAGAAAATTTATACTGTAAGCTCCAATGGGGCAGGGACTGATGTGAATGAGTTCTCTGTACAGCGCTGCGGAATTAGTTGTGCTATATAAATAGATGATGATGATGATGAATTCTGCCCTCTGACCTTCCCAACAGAATCTCAGTACCTATAGACCAATGAGTTAATTATAAATCACGTATCTGTGCTACTGAAAATGTCATGCAGTGTGTATAATGAAAGCTATTAATTAGCAATATTTTTTTTTAATCTAAAATGTTTATTTGCAAGACAACTGAATCATGCATTGTTCACTTAAATTAAGTGCATGTTTAGAAGAAGAAAAAAATATCATTATTTTTCTTTAGATTTGCGGACATGTAAAAATGCATTACTGTGTAACACTGGCCAAGTTCATCGATTTGCTTTTTTAATTTGTCATTGGGAATTCCAAGTTACTCTCCATATGTTAGCTTAGAAAAAAAAAAAAAGGATTGTGAATAAATTAGCAAAGAGATAGGAGACAAAGTACAACAGATTCTTTAGTTCAGAAATGTAAATTTAAATTTAATTATGGAATGATTCTGCAGAACAGATTTCATTTTTAATTGTAGGTATTAATTAAGTTATGGAAAAACTGTCTTCCCTGTAGAATGTATTAGGACATTACATATCATGTTTATATCCGGAGGTATAAGAGCCGCTTTGCCTACCACGCTCAGTGAAGGTCACATTCACAATCACAGGTAAATATATTAGTGCAACGGTCGCAGTGTGCAAGGCCAGGAAGTGCCGTTCGGATGCTCTGAACCAAACAGACAAAAAACAAAAATACAGTAATAATAATGAAATAAATATTGTTGTCTGTCACTATTGACCTTACAAATAAAAAGAAAGACCTGTCTACGTATATGAAAAGTAGATTTATCACATTATGTTCTATGCTGTGCAGTTATAGAGATATTATACAGAAATGCAGCAAAACACAAAGGGAGTTAAGTGGACATAAAAACATATAACACATACAACATAACTGCATGCTCACGTGTATCGTTTCGGATTACGGTCCTAGGCACCTATAGTGAGTATGTGGATGTCTGGAAGTACTGTGCAGCATGAACTTGTCAATGCATACAGCCATACCTGAAGACACCTACGTAGGTGTGTATCTCTGCAGTGCGTTATATTAGTCAAAATCTGTCTACAGAAGAGCCAGCATGGCGTCCTAGTACTTCCTGCTGATACCTGGGTGCAGTTATCCATACTGCAATCTGTGCCAACTTACCGATAAACATATTGTGCTTTAAGGGTATAGACAACTCCAAAAGGTTTGTGAGCCCCGTTGTGACAAAATGTTTGGAGGCCTTGTGTTTCGCCACTTAAAAATTAAGTGTTAAAAATAACTGCGCACACACACACACATAACAAAAAGAAAAGGCATAATTTATAAAGCAAGTAAATCCTAAATTTAAAAGTTAAAAAATGTTAGAAATCTGGCACCAATTAAAAGCTTACCTACGAGACTAGAGGCCTTCTAAACTACAAAAAAAATCTGTAAGCAATATAAAAGAGGCATCTTGTAGCTCCCACAGAGGATTGTCGACCGTCCATAAATTTACTTATATTATATGAAAAAAAAACAAAAAACTTACATTTTACCTATCACTAAGAACCTGTTGGTTCAATACACACAAGAGCGAGAATGATTTTCAGACTGGGTAGTGTTGTAAACTCTTTAGTTAAACACTCAGTAAAACTACTTACTGCCAGCTAATCTGTACTAAAATATTGTCAAGGAGCGGCAACTCTTAGTAATCACAGTATGACAAAACCTCAGGGGCCCGATTCATGTCTGAACGCAGCTTGTAGTAAGTTGCGTTTTTAAAAAGAGCAACCTGAGCGTAGTGGAGATACGCTTCGATGTGAATCTGGGTGTAAGCACGCTCTACCTATAGAGTACTAGCCGTACGTAGACACAGAGAACAGACTGCAGCATACACATATGTACAATAAAAAAAAAAAAATCACATCAGAACGCATAAAACTTTTATTTCCTAAAAATTTAAAATAACGATTAACAGTATAAACATTTATATAAATATTTATTTTCAAATTAAATATTTTTTTTTTACATTAATTACATGGAGAGGATTTCAATGTGTACTGTACATACAATGCGATTTAATAGTATATCTTAGTTGCATGCAGTCGTTCTGTGCTATCTAGTGGTACACATACATACTTTTTAATTGAAAGACTATGCCGCATCAGTCATCACTAACACCTGCCTTATAGTGTATGCAGGGCCGGATTAAGGGAATGGAGGTCCCTGGGCTAACGAGGCTGCCATTCCCCAGTGAGCCCTCCCCCGAGGTCCCCCCTGTTAGCGGCAACCCCGTGAGGTCCCCCATCAGCCGGCCGCCGCCCCTCCCCCCCCCAAGCGCTTACCTCCTTCTCCTGTCACTATAGTCCTTCCGCGGCACGCCTCTAAGCTCCTTACTGATGAGATCTCGTGAGACTCTCATGAGATCTCCTCAGTAAGGATTACTGGACGCAGCGGAAGGACTATAGTGACAGTGCTCAGCAGCATTGATCGGGCCGCACCGATCAATAATGCTGGTGAGCACTTTCAAGGGCCCCCTGGATGCCCGAGGCCCCTGGGCTGTAGCCCAGTTAGGCCTCGGGTTAATCCGGCACAGAGTGTATGTAAAAGATACTCCTGAAACAAGCGAACTTACAACAAACATAGCATCTCTATTGAAACGCGCTTACTGTACAGTCCGCACCTTTCCTCCCCCGTTCCAGCTCTCAAGTCGTAGACAGTCCTAAGTGTCAGTTGTGTGTGGACCTGAATTCCATGTAATTGTGTCCATTGGTTTAATGTCTGTGTCTGGGCCTACGCAGAGCTATTTCATGCAAGATATACTGCGCAAACAGACCTAAGTAAAATTGCCCGTAGTCCCACTATCTAGCTAAAGGTAAGCTACTGTAAGATAATGTCATTTGGCATGTTAGACTCAAAATGGCTCTTTTCTGTTCTTCAATCCGGTTATATTCATATAGGAAATCTTTCTGGCACAATTAACTCCCTTACCGAAAATAACTTGAAGTCTATTAAGCTCCTAAAACTTTAACAAATATTTCTGAAAATCACAATATGCCACTTTAGCTGGAAGCAGAAAGCTCTGTTAAAATAAATATAAAAAAAATGCACCCTACTCTACAAGACCATCCTCCCCACAGTGGAAATGGTTTGAATGGCACGTCTATGTGACTGATGGAGGTGGTGCTCCGGTTGATAACCCTTCTTCCTTTCCCCCTACTAATGGAGGTCCTACGCCAATAGGTGTGCCTGGATGGAGTGTTTAAATTGGGCCGTCAAAGACTTAGACCAAGTCTGGTGGGTTAGGTGAAATAGCCACAGTAGAATGTAGAATGTATACTGTATAATGTCTGTAACCTGCATACGCTGTATTGGTGTGTTCATATCCCCTCCCCCCCCTCTCTCCTTCTTTCTTTTTGTATCCCCCGTTAACCTAACAAATCTCAATAAAAACGATTAATGGGAAAAAAAAAAAAATGCACACAAGGTCCCTCACTGTTAATGGTACTTCAATTTGCCACGTGGGCACCAGGTGGCATTGAAAGTGGCACTGGCAGAACGACATACGGAGTGAAATCACTGGCTTGGCAGTGATGTGCCTATGGGTATTTCTGTGCTGCCTACAGCTCTGTTATTACACAGCACCCAGTTGGCTGCACACGCTGTTCCTGGTAGAAGCAGATCTCACGTAGAGATGTTTCTCCTCCACTTCCGCTCCCTCTGCACGCCAGTCAACAATTTATCCATACTGGTCCTTCAACTAACAAAATGAGAGTTTGTCTACTTTGTAAAGCTATTTTCTCTGCTACGTGAAATCTACTTTCCACACTACACTTAAAAGCCAGTTTCCTTCTGCTTTATTACTTAACCATTCCTAAATACTTACCAAATGTTACCTCCGCAGTGCCGCTCTTATCGAATAACTGATAAGCCACAATGAACATAGCATCTGGGGCACACAACACTGACTCGAATGCCAGGAACTCTTGGAAGGAGATCAACCTGTGGATAAGAAAATAAATACACTTTGCCAGAGAAACGGGAGATTGCATAGGCAGCAGAGGTCTCGAGTTAACAAAACGGTACATTCTGTAAACATTTACTGTGTTATTATCTAGCCAGCAATCTCTGTACTTGTTCACATTTTGCTTAATGCATACTGTAGTGTGTTATCTTGTGTCGAACCCTGCATGTGTTGACGGAGATTTAAGCAGATTGAGTTGCGAGCAGGGGAAGCAGAGGGGCTGAAAGGCTAATGTACTGCTCAGATAACATAGTTTTCCTATTTCCGTTTACATTATGCTCGCAGGTCTAACTGATGGCGAGGATTGCAACTTGAAACATTGATGGCTTTGTGACTGTGCTTCAAAAGTGTGGACTGATTTCAGGTGCGTCGATCCTGGAAATATTTCACCCATATGAAAGTAAGAACAGGAGCTGTAAAATCCATGTAACTGGGCTACATTTTAGCAGAGGTGATTTAATTCTTAGGCCAATGAGTAAAAAGAGGTTGTCACTGTATGTCAATTATTTCCATAAACCAGCCATTGTTTGAATAGTTGCAAAAATGTATATATTCATGTCAAGATCATTCTGACAGCAAATACAATTTTCTCAATACCACTGCCAAATTTCACTGAGGCTTTTTATATTTTCTTTATGTTTAAATACAAACAACTTATTTTATACAAAGGACATGATAGCTACATTACTATACATAGCTCTTTACGTTCATCTTCCCATACACTTTTTTCTTCTTTATACGCTTCATTATTTTACTACCGTTGCATGAGGATCTTTGGTACTGTAGCAATCTGTACTAAAAATTTTACATTGAAGCAAAAGCCAAACGCTGTGTGGCAGATTCAAATAAGCGCAAGGTACAGTTGGAGCTGGGGTGATGAGCATTTCCGTGTATTAAGGCACATAAAACATTCCACGCACCTCTATATGTTTTAGTACCCCAATATCCGTCAGAGATTCATCATACCAGTTTCCGACAGAAAGTGGTGCTTCACTGCATCTACCCCATACGTATTTATTTCTGGCTCTGGGCAGCATGGTGGCTTAGTGGTTAGCACTTCTGCCTCACAGCACTGGGGTCATGAGTTCAATTCCCGACCATGGCCTTATCTGTGTGGAGTTTGTATGTTCTCCCCATGTTTGCGTGGGTTTCCTCCGGGTGCTCCGGTTTCCTCCCACACTCCAAAAACATACTGGTAGGTTAATTGGCTGCTAACAAATTGTCCTTAGTCTCTCTCAGTGTGTGTGTGTATTTTAGGGGATTTAGATTGTAAGCCCCAATGGGGCAGGGACTGATGTGAGTAAGTTCTCTGTACAGCGCTGCGGAATTAGTGGCGCTATATAAATAAATAGATGATGATGATTTCTAAAGAATGGAAACAAGCCCACCCTCAAGTGGTGAAATTTTAACTCAACGGGGCAGATTCAGTTGCCGGTGATGTGGAGCGTGAACATCACTGCGATGTCCGACTGTGCACATTACCGGCAATTACGGTAGGAATCTCTGCTAATTTTTTCCTCGCAGCTTAGTGGGGTGTGAGGAAAAAACAAAATGTTCCAGCTATAACATTTGCTCTGGTTTAAAAATGTTTTGCCAAAAATTTTAAAAAAATGTATTGGGGTGGTTTTAATTTGGTGCGAGGTGTCTCCGAAACGTCCGTGGACACACCTCAAGCCGAACTGAATCTCCCCCAATACATTTTATGGAATTTTTTGCAAGGCATTTGTAAACAAGAGCAGTCTTTAAATGGAACAGAAAAAGGAACAGGATGGATAATGACAAGGGAAAGGGGATGAAGAAGGGTTACAAGCGGTGGAAGTTTAAACCAAATAAATATTGAAGAATTTATATAGCAATGGCCTTCACATGAGCAACAATGGAGCGGCGAGCAATGGCGTAGAGGTCATCATATATAGATTAGATTTTAGAGTTACAGAGAAACAAGGAAATCTTAATACATATGTTTCAGCAAATTTGCCTTTTCATTTCCATTAAAGTCTACAGAGAAGGGCTTTAGATGCAGTTTATTAGGTTTCAAAAAGCTATACAAGACAGGTAAAGACCTGATTACAATATGGGGCTGAGTTGGACGCAAAACTGGAGTAAATTATTAAAAAAAAAAAAAAGAAAAGAAGAGAGAAACACGGTAAAGAAGCGTATTCCCACTAGCATGTAGAGATGTACACATGTGGAGATGCCATAAATCATCATCACCAGTGTGCATTTGCACCTGCCCGACACACGCCTCCTAAGCGCATATGCATGAGCCACATTCGTATGTACACGTCTTTAGTATGCTCAGCCTGCGTTGCCAACCCTATCCTCGGTGCTGTCTCTCTAGTCGCAGAGGGGCGTAAGTACCAGAATCCCTGCAAGTCTGATGTCTACATAGGAGCATATCTGTGCACCCGCTTTCTGAGCAAGCGCACAGCGACTTCACGCAAGAGGCGCTGTGAAAACTGGAGAACATCCCACTCTGCATCAGGCAGTGTGTCCACACTGATATTTTTCTTATCTTGCCCACCATGAAGTGGACAACCCCTTTAGTACTGTTTGCAAGCAAAATAAAAAAAATGTACAAAAGTTATATATATATATATAAATGTTATGGCAGAATGATCACCATTAAAAAAGAAACAAGGATATTCTGTTGATTTTATATCATGTTTTATGTGATGTGGTTTTTTTTTTCTTGCTGACACTGCATATCGGTTTTGTTTGTTATTTTACCCTCCAAATTTTTTTTAATAATAATAAATAAATAAAAAATGAAACAAGGTATTAATCTCACCCATCTTTGGTCTGGTCAGCGACTCCGCCTAGCAGCTCCACAGTCTTGGGATTGAAGTGTGCATCATTGTGCAGTCCGAGGTATTTCTGCACAAAGTCAGATGGAGTCATGTACTGTTCCCCATCTTGCTCGGTGCTGGCATACTGAAAGTAACAGGAAGATAGAGCTGAAATCAGTATGAAGAACCACAGAACACCAAACAAGAACACATTACGGAGATTATGAGCTTTCTCGGTGCAGCCATTAAAGAGATGAAATACGTCAATAAAAACATTTTACTAGGACATTAAAAATGCAATTATCTGTAGAAAAGGTCATTGTATAAATATAATTATGAATATTTAGCAGCATGGTTGCCAACATTTTACAATATTTTCCATAGCCTTGCCGTTGAGACTAAGGTTCCCAGCATTGCAATACTCTCCGCAGGCCTGGGGGCACTACAATACCCATCATGCCGTGTTTGCTGAATGTGATAACAGTGTGCTTTTCTGAATTTAAAATACTTATTTTCAATAAATGTTAACTTCCCAAGCCCAAGGAATATGAACAGATGGTAAGAATTGCATTTAACATGCAGTAAAATAGGAATTGTATTGTGAAGTTTATCAATATTAAAAAAAGGGACATTTGCAGGTACAAACATTTAGCACCTGGGACTGTTGGCAGCTATGTAGTGCACATATAATATGCTGGTAAATAAACACATTATTTCACTAGCGATGCAATGCATACTGTCACTGGTGACTTCAGGCACAGAGGTCTACAGACATTAAGAAGAAACATAATGGTACCACAACGGCTAAGTAGCTGCGATGTCTAACTTTATTTCCAAGGATGAATGCATCCCTTTCCCTGCTCCTGAATAGGTCAAATTGGCTTATGGTTTTATTTCACTGGCTTCTAACCCTTCCATAATGTCCATCTTTAGGACGACATATCTGTTTTGCATCCTCTGCCAAGGGTTGGGTTATACAGAGTTAACAGACACAAGTTTCTTTCAATCATTTGTATTTGCTGTTGAAAAGAAGATTATAAATGCCATGGACAATAAATAGCCATATAACTTGTTTACACTACTGGCAGCACTCTACAACATATTCTGTATGAGAACTATACGGTCTTTTCCCCCAGGTGTTGGGACTCTCTCACTCACATAATGGACTTGATTCACAGTGAAACCCAAGTGTAAGCGTAACTTGCAAATGAAAAACTTGCACGCAAGTGTATGCCTATGTAAGGTGCCTATGTAAGGTGCCTATGTAAGGTGCCTATGTAAGGTGCTGTAAGGTGTTCAGGTCTCAGTGAGTAGCAGATGCGCCCGCTTGACACCAGACACACCCCTCAGACACTTCCGCCCAACTTCCGAACATGTACAAAAACCTTTTAGTTTATATCACAGTTGCCTACTCTTCTGGAATGTCCGGGGTTTTTGTGAGCTCTCCAGGACTCCTGAGAGAGCCGGGCAACCTCCCAGATCATGCCCTGTTCGTTGGTGAAGTGGGTGGGGCTAAAGTGCCATCCTGGCCTTGCCCCTTGCTGTGATAGGCCGAAATTGACACCTTTTGACAGAGGACTGAGCCCCCTCCCGGACAGCTTCATGCCTATGTTGGCAAGTATGATTTATATGTTACGAACGCAAATGCTATGAAGCATCATTTAAACTTGGAAAACCTAGTTAATACAACAACGGGACCAACTTCCAGACTTAAAATAAAAATAATGTTTTTATCTTTGCTACAACACGGTCAACAAATCCTAATCTATGGCTGACCAACTACTGAAGTCTCAATAAACATCTTCAAATCATTAGCAAACCTCTAATTACAGGCAGTTACAAGCTAGTTTGCCATCATCATCATCAACTATACTTACACCTGTACCCTGACCACCCGTAAATAAACTTGTTTTTTAGTTGTATCTGCTACTACGTCCCAGTCTAAATCCGTACGCAAATTGCTCCAACACTCCTTACTCTACACTGTCTACACTAGAACCCCACTTACCTCCCATGTCACGTCTCTTCAGACGTAAGGAGTCGTAGGTGGCAACAAATCTGAGTTGTCGCAGTTGTGTACGTTCATTTTCTCAGCATGTGCAGTGCGAAAAACACAAATATACGCTACGCAAACGGACGTTCATCTCACTCTGAATCAGGCCCAATATGAGAAACACTGTTCTATAGTAAGCGGAGTTTATATATTTGTAGGACAAACACAAGCATTGTCTGCACTACACCAAGTAAATATGTCCTTTGATTGTCTGGTTAAATATTAAAAGCCAACTTTAATAAAATGGTCATTTAAAAATGAAAATAAAACAACAAAGTGGGCAAATCATCTACACCCAGCGGAAGCAGCCATTTTACGTGCTGAACCAATATTCGTAGACATACTGGTACAGCCCACAAAATGGCTTCCTCCCCCTGCGTGTAGGTGATAGCTTCATATAAAAAGATGGTCAACAATCGTGGCAGAGATATCAAATACGGGGTTATGTATAACAGACTGCAATTTGCTGCCACAATGTCAGTCAGAAGATTTCTGTGTCACGGACAGAACACGTTTTGATCCCAGTAAGCATGACTCAGTTTTCTGTAATGCGGCTGCCGGCCTGTGCAGAGACGTTATGCACCTGTTCTCTAACTGCTCATAGAGTGGGGAGGGTCACCTCTGAATAGCAGGAATTTGGATGTAATGACTTATGGATCTGTATACTTCTGTATAAACAAAGGGAGCCTGAGCTTTGTGATAATCTGCTGGCTGTGCCAATGTTCAGCATTGCTGCTCAGACACGCTACACATTGCATTCACCAGTACCCATGAACATGCTAGGGCAAGTCAGGACACCAGTTAATAATTACTTGCACAATGTTCTTCCTTCATTCAGTCAGTCAGGACATATATTAAAAATATCGTAAATATTTGCATCCTAAAAGGACGTGGTAGTTAAAGTGTAACTGTCATCTACACACAGAGGAGCCTCAATCAATTCACAGGCAACACTACTGAGACATGAGGCCCAAAGTGCTTTATTCCTCCAATGTCATTGGTTCCTAGTGATTTAATAGGCTGCATTCTAATAAACAATGGTTCAGCCCACAAAATGGCTGCCTCCACAGTGATTTGGCAATCGTTCACTTTTAACATATAAGGGAGAGATTATCTGCAAGCCCACACGCGTTGTCTAGCACAATGAGGGGAGTCAGTGCTCTTGCAAATCCTGAATTCAAATAGTTGAACATGCGCACGCCCACAGGAACGTTGCTGTAGTGGCCGGAGAGACTGGGAGCTTTAAGGTAAGTGAAATCATTGCTGAGATTGCCTCCAGTCGGATGCGCTGTCCCGGGATGATTTTGTTTTTATTAAGGGGCATATTTAACAAATAACTATCGTGCACTTACTGTGAAATTCAGGTCCCTCTGTGTCCTGCGCATATTTAAGAAGGGTGCATCTCTGCTGCTTTGTATTCCTTTTCGTTTTTGGGAGCAGTCACCATTCTACAGTATGGTGACTGCTCACAACCGCAATCTAACAAATTCCGAAAAAAAGTTTTTTTCGGTAACTTGTTTTGATAATGTACACAAGCTGAAGCTGATGTACATTATCATAATTGAAGGATTTCAGTGCTGCCAGCTCTGTTCCGAAGAGCAGAGCTGGGCAGCGCTTGTGTGGAGGGATCACATGATCCCTCCCTGTCACTCACCGCTCGCTCTCTGCAACTATAGTTGCAGAGACAGCGAATATGTCTGTGCGCAACTGCACATGCGCAATTGAAGTGTAAACAAAAATGAAGAGGACCAGGAGGAGATCCGTGGACATTGCGTTCGGAAGAGGGGGGCAAGTGTGATTTTTTTATCACAGAAACAGCAGTTTATCGGAACTGCTGTTTCTGTGCTGGGTTGTACATAAATTTGAGAAATAGTTCAATCCTTTTCATTACGATAAGGATTGAAAACTATTTTTCACTTTATATGAATATTGATAAATGTGCCCCTAAGTGAGGCCTAAAAAATCATCTGTCATCGTTGCAACGATAGATGACAATTAATGGGGCAAAACCCTGTTAATTAATAAATATGCTCCTTAGTCTAGATTGTAGGTTAGGATTTGCGATTATCCTTTCTATGAACAAGAACAACATATATTTCAATATCTATTCATCCAGGGGGAACACAAAACAACAAACTTTTTCCTCTCTCAAAGCACCTTCTGTTCTGTTTGATGTATGTCAGCAGCATGATCTGTGGAACAGAAGTCACAAGACTCGCTGAGTGACAAGCATGAGCAAAATAAAGCATTTTCTTTGCTGTATTCTAAACGTAAAACAACTTCTGTTCCAAGGGGTCATTGGTTCGCATTGTTGAGAAATGCAATCTGATAAGTTCTGATCCGCTCTTGGTTTATATAAAGCTCACTGTACAACCTGGGCATAAATAATTCATATCTCCAAGGACAGCGTCTCTTTCTCACTTCTCAAAACAGAATCTTTGTAAGATTCTAGAAATGGAACTCAGTGATTGCAATAGGCAGCTGTAGACGAACCTCTCCACGTTTGGATTGACGTTTTTTAGTGAATTCACAATACACCAGGGGAAACTCAGGTTACACGCTATTTCAAATACAAACATTTTATCTTTCATTTTCAGACTAACGTAAAATGTGACAAAACCAGTAGCAGAGATTTCTGTCACAGAAGTCCTTTCACAGCATAGGGAACTATGGTTAACACTATGGTAAACTGTGTCATTCAAACATCTCTCTCTGTATATATAGATGTATTCCCAGATTGACTGGTAGTTCACAATAACTTATTTGTTTGCAACAGTATATCAACTGTAATACAAACTACAAGGATTAAAATAGAGAATGGGGAAGGAATGAGGGACAAGAGGTACAGAAAGAAAGCTAGTTTGTGCAAGCAATTTATAATCGTGGGATGATGTAAGTAGAGGGGGTTTAGCCCAAGTCAAAGAAATCAATGAGAGCTTATTAACCTTTTAGAAATTTACATCTTTCTCTTAAGAACCAAAAGGACCAAATTAAAGTGAATACGTCTGCATGCAACACGACAAACTTTTAAGTGAAAAAACGAAGGAAGGTCCTACCGGATTCCAACTATTAAGCTTTACGTAGATCTTAGAATATGGAGTGTCAACTTTATATTTATTAAGGTTCTGATGCAGGCTGCATAGGAGAAAGATATTTTTAAGGATGGAGTCAAAGAGGTTGTCTATCTTATACCAAAAGATGAAAATATTTGGGTATGTAATAAAGTGGTCCCCGATGGCCACAGTTCCTCCAGCATCTGGAGTTAGATATTTGGTCCCTGCTCTTTTTTCTTTTGTATAGAACCCCCTGTAATAACAGCCTGTAAACGATCTCTAATTAAAATAGGTATTGAGCAGCACGCTTATCTGTCCGTCACCTCCTCCCAATAATCCTCTTCCAGGGGAGGACCTAAGTTTCTTTCCTTCCTAATCACGTTCGTGCCTTCCTTGGAATAGATTGTCATATTGCATATTGTCAAAATCATACCTCGCAAAAGGGAAAATTGAGGCACATTATTTTAAAGGGGGAAGGAGCACTGAGAGCTTCAGGATGGGGGGGGGGTGTTAAACAAGAAGAGAAAACATCTGATCTGCATATACCCCCTAATGCCCTGCTGAATGAGGACAGGGTGGTACAGTGTTTCTCTTCTGTAACATCCTCAGCATATCGGATTTCAACTTGGAACTAGGGTCCTGAGAACTTGGAGGTAAGGCCAGTAGGGAAGCTTCGGTAATCCCATAGGGAATACTGGGGATTATATACATGAGAGGCTAAAACTTTTAGAGCATGAATCCCATTGTTTCAAGGAGAATTTGAGAGTCAAGTGGAGATTCAATTGTGTTGGTCTCCAAGTCTTGGGGAGACCCCAGACTGACGAGAGAGATTAGTACAAGGAATTTGGTTGTGATATCTAGCCATGAGAACTGGTTTGGACAAAGCTTGTGGTCACCTGAACAAAGAAGGGTGCCCAGTAGTTTGGGAAGCCTCAACCTTCTATATTTGTTGGCTTTATAAGTACTGCTTTTTATATATATAGGGCCTCCCATTTCCCACAAACTTAGAGAAAGTACTATGGATGCTGTTAAAAGACAGAGAATAGAACCTGTTTTGGAATAGTCTGAAGGTGGTATAGCAGTTTGAGGATCTTTTTTATCACAATCAACCTGTCAAGTCACGGAAATATAAGCTGCATTCAGGAGGAGAGGTCAATTTGAATCTTTGGTAGAAATGGGGTGCATATTTCTTGGTATTGAATTATGTAGAAAATTGTAATGTTCTTAAGTATTATCCTAGTTGGCTACTTAAGTTTGCAGCTATACTTAAGAGCTTCCTTTTCTTGAGACAAATATAACAACATGGACTTTGATTTAGAAAAAAAATAATCTTAAAGCTGGAGATACTACCATAATCCTCCATAACTTTATATACTTTGAAGAGGGATGTATTCGGGGCTGTGTAAGGGTCAATAGGATGTCGTAGGTGAATAGTGATATCTTGAAGCTAGTGTCGCTCACCTCGACTCCATGAACATCTATAAATGGTCCTGATGATATATGCTAGGGGATCAATCACAAGGGTGAGTATCAGGGAGGAAACAAAGGGAATCCTTACCTTGTGCCCCTGCAATTCAAACTAGTTCTGAGGGGGGACTGCTGACCAGGACTGTAGCGGATGGGGAAGACTACAGAGTTTGTATGCCTGTCGGGAAATCTCTAGCAAACCCCAAAGATTCAAAGTTTGGACCATATATCGCCAGGTTATCCAATAAAACACTTCAAGAGAAGGAATTGCTGTTGGACTCCTTCTAATCTTGGAAATTGTGATCAGAACAATAGTCATCTTCTTGTGGCCTCTGGTTTGGTGACTCAGGATGAATCCCACTTGATCATAGAACACAAGTGCAGGGAGAACCTGGTTCAATCAATTTGCCAAAATTCTGGCATAAAGCATGATATAATGGTTCAGAAGTGCGATGGGTCTGATGAATATCTGTCCCTTCTTTCTGCGTTACATAATTTGGAATTCAAGCATGTATTTATCAGGTGCCGTCCTCGCACTTCGGCTGAGTGCCGAGAATGGCTACCTGTCTCCTCAGTTTGGTCGCGTCCCATTGCTAGGCGGTTCCTATTCTTCCGACCAACGATCTGTGTGCGCATTGCGCCTTAGAAGCTGCAACCCAATGCTAAGCAACGGAATGCTCTCTAGCTCAATAATCAGCAGTCAGTGACGTTCTGACCACTGAATTTCCTCTTGCCCTATCAGGGCTCACTCAGCTCCATAAATAGAATGCTCACTCACCACTAGGGTGCCAGAGTACTGGGCCACTACCTGCTCCAGTGTTCTCCCTGCTAGTGTTCACTTATCTGCTTTCTGTTCCCTACTCCTTGTGTTATTGGATCCTGACCAGACTTGTTCTCCAGACCTTCCTTTTGAATTCCGTTTAGCCTTCTAATCGATCGTTCTGGTTTTGACTCCTGGCTTGCTCTGACCATCCTTGTGTATCTCGCATCCCAGCTGGTTCTGACCCAGATCATATGACTACTCCTGTCTTCACCTGTCACTTCACTGGTAACTGTCTCGGAGAACCGCAATCTGCACACCCTCTGGAGCTAAGCCCATATTCCCTTGCAGGGTTTCTGTGAATACGCAGGGGTGCGTTAGACTCTGTGCCCCCTTGATCGATTGTGTTAATACCAGCAAGTGGCACCATCTGATTCGCTATTCGTGACAGTATTTCAAGAAGATATCTCCCTGAAGTGCAGAATTAAATATGGAGTAGAAGTAGGCTATCAGGAAAATAAATGTTTTTTAATAGACTGCTGAAAAAACTATTGGGGCCTTTGGATTCACTTGACATTTGGTCTTCGATAACTTGGGCTCTCTCATCTGTGGAAATTTACAGTAGCTTTTAAGATGTTCTACGGACTTGGTAGGAGAGCTAAGGGAGATCATCTCTGGAGAGTAAGTTACAAATTAATTCTTCTGTTGAGGCATAGCAGGGGATAGCTGAGAGTAAAGACTCTTTTTAATGTTTTGAGGTATAATAATATTTTGCTAAAACAATAGTATACCGACAAGGAATATTTGTCATGTCAATGGGGGCATTGTCTTGTCCAAAAAGGACTGAAACAAAGACAGAATGCAGGCACAGAGGCAACAATCACAACCCCCTCAGTTAGCTCAAAGTTGGAATGGGTATGAAAAGTCAACCATTAAAATGTGTACACCAAAATATCAACAGCCTAGTGCTGGTAATAGTGAAATCAGGGGGGGGAGTGCTCCACACTTTTTTGTCCTCCCGATTTTGCTGGCACCAGCTTAGGCTGGCAGCACTAGGGTTGTTTAAGCTGTTTGGGAAGGAAGGGGGGCACATTTTTTTTTTTTACATGTATTGCCGTTTTAAATCTAGTCATTTATATCAATATTTTCACTGTCCACATTATGAACATGTACACATTATGACTGCCGACATTATAACTGTGTCGACCTTATGACTGTCAACATTATGGTGTAGACAATTTCACGGTCAACATTTCAACTACATAGCTTCATAGCCTGCATGGAGATTTATGCACATAGAACGTTCAAATATCGCCCTAATAACTTTTATATTCATTAAGGCGTCACAAAGTGAGCATGGTATGATCACAAAGTCGGTACACAAACCATGTACCATTGAATGTTGACCAAGATGAGTATCCAGTTATTGATTAATCTGAAAATCGGTGTACTTGAGTAGATAGGTGTAATACTGTTGCAGTAGCCGGTTCTTGACAAAAGCAATACAGCTCCAAAAATGTATGTGCGCCCAGAAAAAATATCATGTTGTCCACCACAGATTTTAATCAGTCCATTAGGAATTTGTAAATATGTGTTGTTTTTTCTTATCTTCCTTGCGTGTTTATATATACACACACAAGTTATTTAGTTGCCATAGGATATAAGAGAAAGCTATTCCCTGGATTCAACCATAACCAATGCAGAGAGAAAAGCAGGTAACCACAAAAAACACTTTGCCAAAGAGATAAAACAAAGTAAGTAGTAAAAGTTGCATGGGGGCCTGTACAAACCAATACGTGAAAGTCAACTGTCAGTGACTCTAAAGGCCTCAGAGATTTCCATCTGCCTGTAAACCAAGGTCAGTAGGGACAGATCTGCAAGGGCCTTGCTATCATATATCCTGTGTTTAAATAAAACCACACATACAGTATGTTCTCTCTGCTCTGTCCGTTTTCTGCAGCAATAGACATGGTAACATACAAAGTTAAAGCAGGAGAATGTTGTGACATTAGCATCATTTTTTACAAGATGTTTTGTGTTTTGTAATATATTTTTATATGTAGGTTTGTCACAGTGACGTAGGCAAAAATCTGTTTTTTAAAAAAAGAATGCCAGCTATATAAAAGGACAAAGTGTACCAGTCAGAGGACGCATGTCTTTTCTATACAGAACTCCTTCAAGAAGGGGAGCCAAATTTAGTCCGGAATGTGTGGCCTTTAAGAGTATGAACATGACATGCCGACACACAGACTCATGTGACCTTCTCTGCAGCCGGCTCCTGGATCATAATTATATGATCTGATATTATCAATTCTTCTGCAAATACAATACATGTCAAATGAAATAACGTGTTAGGTGAATATGAAGGCTCATTCACAAATGCGATTTTCCGCAAGTAGCACTGTAGTTTCAATTATGGTTCATAAGGTCTGTGGCACTTTAAATACTTAATGTGCAAGTATCTTAGTCTGAATTATGTGTTAAATTCACTCATACAAAAAAAAAAAAATAGTAGTGAAAGGCGAAAAGGTTATTTACAAAGCAAAATTGAGACTTGGCATTATTAGTAGTACAAGTAGCAATAGTTGCTGCTGATGGAAAACGGGCAGATAGCGGTGTCCATATCTAGATGCGGGTTAGACAGCGGTGTCCATAGCTAGATGCGGGTTAGACAGCGGTGTCCATAGCTAGATGCGGGTTACACATCGGTGTCCATAGCTAGATGCGGGTTACACAGCGGTGTCCATAGCTAGATGCGGGTTACACAGCGGTGTCCATAGCTAGATGCGGGTTACACAGCGGTGTCCATAGCTAGATGCGGGTTACACAGCGGTGTCCATAGCTAGATGCGGGTTACACAGCGGTGTCCATAGCTAGATGCGGGTTAGACAGCGGTGTCCCTAGCTAGATGCGGGTAAGACAGCGGTGTCCCTAGCTAGATGCGGGTAAGACAGCGGTGTCCATAGCTAGATGCGGGTTAGACAGCGGTGTCCATAGCTACATGCGGGTTAGACAGCAGTGTCCATAGCTACATGCGGGTTAGACAGCAGTGTCCATAGCTACATGCGGGTTAGACAGCAGTGTCCATAGCTAGATGCGGGTAAGACAGCAGTGTCCATAGCTAGATGCGGGTTAGACAGCAGTGTCCATATCTAGATGCAGGTTATATAGAGGTGTCCATATCTAGATGCAGGTTATATAGAGGTGTCCATATCTAGATGCAGGTTATATAGAGGTGTCCATATCTAGAGGCAGGTTATATAGAGGTGTCCATATCTAGAGGCAGGTTATATAGAGGTGTCCATATCTAGAGGCAGGTTAGATAGCGGTGTCCATATCTAGACGCAGGTTAGATAGCGGTGTCCATATCTAGACGCAGGTTAGATAGCGGTGTCCATATCTAGACGCAGGTTAGATAGCGGTGTCCCTAGCTAGATGCGGGTTAGATAGCGGTGTCCATATCTAGACGCGGGTTAGATAGCGGTGTCCATATCTAGACGCAGGTTAGATAGCGGTGTCCATATCTAGACGCAGGTTAGATAGCGGTGTCCATATCTAGACGCAGGTTAGATAGCGGTGTCCATATCTAGATGCAGGTTAGATAGCGGTGTCCATATCTAGACGCGGGTTAGATAGCGGTGTCCATATCTAGACGCGGGTTAGATAGCGGTGTCCATAGCTAGACGCGGGTTAGACAGCGGTGTCCATAGCTAGACGCGGGTTAGACAGCGGTGTCCATAGCTAGACGCGGGTTAGACAGCGGTGTCCATAGCTAGATGCGGGTTAGACAGCGGTGTCCATAGCTAGATGCGGGTTAGACAGCGGTGTCCATAGCTAGATGCGGGTTAGACAGCGGTGTCCATAGCTAGATGCGGGTTAGACAGCGGTGTCCATAGCTAGATGCGGGTTAGACAGCGGTGTCCATAGCTAGATGCGGGTTAGACAGCGGTGTCCATAGCTAGATGCGGGTTAGACAGCGGTGTCCATAGCTAGATGCGGGTTAGACAGCGGTGTCCATAGCTAGATGCGGGTTAGATAGAGGTGTCCATATCTAGATGCGGGTTAGATAGAGGTGTCCATATCTAGATGCAGGTTAGATAGAGGTGTCCATATCTAGATGCAGGTTAGATAGAGGTGTCCATATCTAGATGCAGGTTAGATAGCGGTGTCCATATCTAGATGCAGGTTAGATAGCGGTGTCCATATCTAGACGCAGGTTAGATAGCGGTGTCCATATCTAGATGCACGTTCGATAGCGGTGTCCATATCTAGACGCACGTTCGATAGCGGTGTCCATATCTAGACGCAGGTTAGATAGCGGTGTCCATATCTAGACGCAGGTTAGATAGCGGTGTCCATATCTAGACGCAGGTTAGATAGCGGTGTCCATATCTAGACGCAGGTTAGATAGCGGTGTCCATATCTAGACGCAGGTTAGATAGCGGTGTCCATATCTAGATGCAGGTTAGATAGCGGTGTCCATATCTAGATGCAGGTTAGATAGCGCTGTCCATAGCTAGATGCGGGTTAGATAGCGCTGTCCATAGCTAGATGTGGGTTAGATAGCGGTGTCCATATCTAGATGCATGTTCGATAGCGGTGTCCATATCTAGATGCACGTTCGATAGCGGTGTCCATATCTAGATGCGGGTTAGATAGCGGTGTCCATATCTAGATGCAGGTTAGATAGCGGTGTCCATATCTAGATGCGGGTTACTCATGCCACGTACAGCACTCATTTGTAAACAATATGTGTTGTCGCGGGATGAAAAATTTGAATGAGCGTCCGGTGGCAGAGTGTGTGTGTTTTGGAGGTCGTTCCTGAGCTAACTTCTAGCCATCTTTCTCCAATGTCCTGCTTTCTATGGGTGCCCTGACAATTAGGCACATTTACATTAAACGAAATGTACAACAAGACCAAAGAACAAACTGAAATGTGGAGCAAATTTCTAGATATTTTTTTACAAATAAACCCTATATCGAAAAGTGGTACTTCTTATATGTTATGTATATATGTTATGCCATGTCTCTGCAGAAGATAAAAGGCAGCACGCAGACCTAGATTACACAACTGCTAACTAGTAATGAAACAGAACACACAGTTTCCACGTTCAGTTATTCTGATGTGTTTCTAAACTTAGCACAGAATCATTGACCTTTGCCAGGTGCCGACCTCTGACCTACATTCCTGGAGGACTGGACCTCTCCCACTAGAGTCTTTTCTCCGTTAGTCATTGAATGGAGGTAATTTGTAAAAATGGGAAACGGAGTAAGCTGATTTACAAGGACATTTCCAGAGTTTAAAGATCTAGATGTATGAGGTTTCCTATCTGTTATGCTAACCGTACACTAATTTCCTATACCTGTTCTTTTTCTCTATGTTGTATGTTCAATAGAGGCATTAAATAAATAAAAATATATTTTGCAAATGACCAGTAGTCATATCATAGCAGTAATATATCTGTTTAGAGGCGTAGTCAACGTTCAACCTGTGTGGCCTAAAGACAGCCTTTTATCATCCTCATCCTTTATATAGCGCTAGAAAATTCCGTTAATAAAACAATACTGGATAATACAGATAGACAGTGGTAAGAGGGCCCTGCTCGCAAGCTTACAACCTATGGGACAAACTTTACAATATGCCTGAAATAAAAACATTTAACAATGTTACAGAGGTATTAAAGAACTCCACTCAAAAATGAAATCTAAGGTAGATGTCACAAGGTTAGCAATCAGTCTAGCGATTTACTTACCTTGGAAGCTTATCCTGCCCAATCTACTGGGTCCATGACTTAAACAGTTTAAATCAGGTGAGCAGGAATAACGTACAGGTTGGCAGGCTTCATGGCAGATCAGCGGATGGCATAGGTCAGTAAAAAGCTGGTTTTAACCTTAATGTACATAATTCTACATTGTGGGTGAAATTCTTATTTAAACTGGTATTTCAGATTGGATTTAGAAGAATTAAATCAACAACCTGGATGCTTTGCTAGGGTTATTAGAACTGAACAAAACAACAGATGGTCTGAGGGAAAAAATGGATACTTGGATGGATCTTGTATAGATACAGGAAGACAGTCTGTCTATTTAACAACAAAAAATATAATCTAAATCATACTGTTTTGCTATGTAATGAATAGTAAAATACACAGTAGGAATGTTTTATTGATGTATGTAGAACTACTGTGCTCTACAAGAGTCTTTTTATATATATATATATATATATATATATATATATATATATATATATATATATATATATATATATATATATATATAACAGTCCGGTCTCTTCTGGTGATTTAAATCACCAGAAGATCACTCTATTAAATCACTCTATTATCCAGTCACTAGGTTATAGGGAGTACTAGCAGCTACATAGGAATATAATACAGATACAGAGTGGAGATGTTGCCTATAGCAACCAATCAGATTATAGCTATCATTTATTTAGTACATTCTACAAAATGACAGCTAGAATCTGATTGGTTGCTATAGGCAACATCTTCACTTTTTCAAACCCGCAGTTTAGTAAATATACCCCATTGTATGTGTAGCATAGCATAACAAAGAAATGAAGAATAATAAATGTATGACATGTTGTAGGATTATGGTCCCCATGATTGCACAGCACTATTGCATCACAGCAGTTCCATGGTCTGTATTGAAAGGCCTCCTATACGACACTTGTTGCCTGCCTGGATTACCAACATAACCTGCATCCACTGACTGAGGACAGTCTGACCTACAGGCACAATGGTAGCTGCTCCTCTATGAGACATTTAATTGCAGCCCACAGGACTGGCCTGATAGAAATCTGTCATCACTAAAGTAGCCTAGAGACAAAGGTGAACGGCTACATAGGTAATAAATGCAGTTCTAACATTTACAAATAAAACAGTAAAACGTTACTCAGTTGTGGATAATGTTATCTCTACAAAGAAGAAGACCTATATTCATCTTAAATCATTTAAACTTACACTATGCATTACACAGAATGTTTATGATGACATTCCTTTAAAACAAAGGAAAGAATAGAACGATCATCATTAGCTTAATAACAGATTCTTAGTTTCTGTGGGCAGTTTTATTCTGCATGTAAATAAGGGTATAATTGGTGTAAATGCTTAATTGTAACAGTCTGGCCAAATGTTAATTTTCTCATGTGCCCTTTGTCCTTAGACACACATACAGCTATATATTTGCAGCAGAAACGTACTGGAGAACCCTCAGGTTCCAGCAGACTGCGCGGACTGAAAGAGTAACTTGCTCAGGGTTTAAAACAATTTCCTTTGTCTGTAAAAGAACAGCTGCTGGTTTATTGTACAAAATGTACAGTTTCAGCTGCAGCTTTCTTTTGTGCACAACTTTGCATGTGTTTTCTTTCTTATATGTAGGTTTAGGTCCGCTTGCTGACGACTGAGTACAATTGTCTGGGTGCAACTATGGACACACAACAATAGATCTCAACAAACCAACATCAAGAACCTTCCAGAGAAATATTAATAGAAAAGAATAAATAGTGTGTCATTTTAGAATGCAAAAATACACAGTCAGATTACATTCTAGTTAGCTTACAAATATGAGCATAGCAGATGACATCAGTTACCAAGAAAGTTTTACTTTTGTTCAGATTCCAGGTTGATCCTGGAAAGCAGTCAGTGACATACGATGACGTGACTAATGTACAGCAAAGCTGTCCGAACTTAGGACAACAGCAGAGCCATTTAAGTCTTTAATGGGAAAAGCTGCGTGTAGATTAAAACTAATTATTTGTAGATCTGGTCACATATTTAAAAAGAAATGATAGAAAGCCTGTATTTAAATAGAGGACTAGGAGGCTATAAGTTGACCCACTCTAGAAAACAGGACTTGCGTGTGAATCGCTATTTGCAGGCAATCGGAAAGGAACCAGAGCTTTCATCAGAGGCTTTCTAGCCTCCTAAGTAACAAAAACGTTCCGTCCAGAAAGATTGGTGCATTTTAATGCTTTGCCTCCTCTCCCTCACATTGCGCTGGATTCCACTAAGGGAAGGGGAGAGTGTATCGAAGCAGTTTGGGGCATACGTGTATGCATGAGATTGATAATCAGTTTTATCATTACCATGCCATGTGTGTGCCACTCCCTCCTCTTCTCTGTGCGCCAACTTCCTCTACCACATCAATTCTTACAATAGCACCACCAAACTCAGAGGCCTGCAGCAGCACAGAGTGTAGGTGTATGTTACAGAGCCCAAGGTATTTCATGTTTGTCACGACCCAGCACTCACCTGAGCCTGTGTGACATGTGTGTAACAAAGGATTAACCAAACACAGCCACCTGTTCTGTATAAAATGATTAAGACTTTCCCTATCTATGCCACACACTAACTTTGCCAATTATGCAACCACCAAGAGCTGACACTTACTTAGGAAGCCTTCCGTTCTTCCTTAACACTAAGCTATCACAATTTACTTTCATTAGAGTTATCATAAACCAAATGATCTCCCCTGACTCACAGTTATCATAAACCAAATGATCTCCCCTGACCCACAGTTATCATAAACCAAATGATCTCCTCTGTTTGAAATATGTAACATTTTAAAACCAAGCTGTCCGACATGTGAATTCATAAGAACACAGAGACCTGAACGTATTAAGTGTAATTTAATATGGGAAAAATAAATCCACAATGCTTAAGATAAAAACAATTAACAAAGTGACATACAAAGATATAATACAATAGTTACTTGTAAAATAAAAAGAGATAAAACAACAGATATTATAAACTTACGAATAATCCATTTTCTGTTTTGCTGGGAGAAGCAGAACTAAAAGGATACTCCTCAATATGAAATTGCCTCCCAAAAAGTGACAGGGTTACAGGACATTTTAACAAGTTGCAGGTACCCACAGCCCCCTTCCCATGTGATGTTAGAACTAAAAAGTCTGTGCAAATGCAAATTAGTTATTTATGACCTCTGTTCAAACAACTTTTGTTGTCACATTTTCTTTACGCTAGCACAACTTCTTGCCAGAATGTCTAACAAAGATGATTTTACCTCCACACAACAGGTCATAAGTTTCCCTTAATTTGCATACCTAAATGACTCCTGTAAGTATGATATTTGGTAAGTTATTAATATGACATTTCCTGTGTCTTTTTATTAAATTCATTCACACTTATCCCAGCTGCTCTGTCCCCGCAGTTGGGGTCTGTTTGTTGCATATCACTGTCATTAAAAAGGGATTTCAAAGGCCTCAGAATTTATTACCCGTGGAATAAATTGGTAAGGGACACAAGTCTGTGACCGCGTTTTGGGAGTTTTCTATCCATAACTACCCCCTGGGTAGAACAAAAAAGTTTATAAACAATCAAAGCGATACACTAATTAAGATTCAGGATTTAAGGTTTTAACCCATGGCTGGACAGAGGTCCTCTGAGCCACATCAAGCTATGACTATAAATTAATTCACAAACACATATTTGCAGTTTTATATGTCAAGTAATTAGCTTGCATAATGCTCATAACTCATCTATGAAAAATTATTTTTTGGGGTTTAGCTGCTTCTTAACATATACACCACAGACAGGAGATAGCACAATATAAATCTTTGAAATAACATTTTGAAAATGTTCACACAGCCAAGGGCACATATTCTCAGTCTATCAAATCATATAGGATTTAATCCAAAATAACACACTAACGAAAATGCAAAGCAAAATGTTCCTTGAAAATGCAAAGAAAGTTTGAGAAAACGGTGACAATGTTACCAAAATGTGATGTAATTTTCATGCAGATTTACATGACCCGTATAGAAGTCCTTGGCCTACAAGCTTTGTGCTTTTACATGGTCATGGAAAACCTCAGGTGACTTTTAGTATTTATATAATTATGTATATCCTGCATTGAAGAATAAAACATCCTCAATAATATAAGCTATAGGTAGGGCTCCCAATTGTTTTGAAAAGGAAATTAGTTTGGGATGTATATTTCCACATTATTCTTTCAACCGTATGACTACATTTGGAAGCTAAAAATAAGTTGGGTGTCTTTTAGAGGACGAACAAACTTCATATTGCAGGGGTGTGCCAGTTTTCGGTTTTAAAAATATACAAGCCCTAGTCATTGGGAAGAAGGGTGTAACAATGAACATAATAATTATTTTGTTGTACATAGAGTCAATCTTAAACATAATAACAAATTGTTTACATGATTTAATTTCTCATATCTCGGTGTGTTTTGCCTCAATTGAACAACACTCATTATTTTCAAAACGAGTTATGTGCATACCAACAGGCAAATGCCCCCGTGGGGCAAGCATTATATTGTCTTCTTACTTATTCCAACACACTAGTAAAATATGTCACTGTATTACCCCTTTCACACCGAGGCATGGACCTGGGAATAACCCAGGTAGTGTGTCAGTGTGAAAGGGTCAACCCAGGTAAAGTGACCCTGGTAGCGAATAGGGTTATTCCCACATTGGAGCCAGATACACTGCGGTGTGAAAGGTGTTCCCAAGTTATTCTACCTGGGTTCTGTTAAAAGCAGCTCATTGGCCTCTGCTACATCATCTATATGAACCTCTGTTCTCCCCTTTTAATGACTCAACTTGATAATACAGGGCAGACACGGGTCCAGTGTGAAAGGCGGTGACCTGGGATATACCCGGGACCAAAGGGCGGTGTGAAGGGCTGCAACATGGGTTGAAACCGTATTCATTATCCTGTGTCTGACCCGAATTTTGATGAGAAAGGGATATAACTAAATTTGCAACAGTCATCATAAAATATTGTTGTCAGTGCATCAAAACTACTGCTATATCATTTGTGTCAAAAAATACTTCTTCCTCTGTATAAATACCCTTCCTTACTTTGGTTTATGGAGTAAAAAGGAAAATTCTGAATGGTTTAAAGTAAAAAAGATTTGTTAAAGGTGACAGTGAATTTGTCCGTTGGTCTGAACAGCTGTTTGCTCAGGAAAACATGTAACTTTATATACAGTACTGTGCAGGTTTACTGATGGCAAAGTGCGTGCAGCAAAGGACGGCACCGTGGAACGAATGTAATGTGGTACATTCCAGTGTACATTTAAAGGGACAACTATAGATCTATCTTACAAGAACTCCAACAGATGCGTTTTATGTTTTGTTTAGTTCTAATGTAACATTTCTATTCTAGTGTTTACTACAAATAAAGATATTGCAGGTATTCTTTAGACGGGAACATGGAAATGCAGGTGGAAACTGATTGGACAGGAGAAGCAGTGATCAAATCTGGAGTCACATTCATTGACACATGTCCTGTCCATAGACGCTGTTGTCTCCCAGACGACACAGTCCCAGAACAGAAGAGTAATGTTCCCCTGCCCTGCAGAAAACGTGTCCTGGTGCCATTGTCTCCCGGGGGGAGGGGCAATAGGGGGGGAGGGGGCAAACCAAACTGCTGCATGGGGGTAGGGCTTTCAAAAAATGTCATTGCTAAAAATAAGCAGCTCTGTTCCCATTATTGATATCCTGATTTTATTTCTTCTAATTAACCCAAATCGCATGGACATTATTTGGAACGGATACTGCTTTACCTGATAAGCAGGCCACTGATGTAAGCAGGAATGTTGTATGCTCTATAAACATTATTAACTATGGCATAAAAACTGTAAAGACTTTAAACCACTAAAATGCAAGTATGGAGGTAATGTAATTTAACAACCATTAACTGAAATGTCAACTATTTTCACTCATTGCAGGACTTTATTTAAAACTGTACTAGCTTGGTAATAAGATTATAGTAAGGTGCACCTTCCCCTTCGCAGGAGCCCACACGTTTACCTGTCTCTCTTCCAGCCTTGCAAGACAGAACCAGCAAATCAATTAAGCCGCTCAACTGCAAGTGGCGAAGGGGACCAATCATAAGCTGCAATTTCTCAATTTTTTTTTCGAGCGGGTGTAAGAGGATCCTCTGGAAAAATGTCTGCATGGAGCAACCTCTGGCTAGGCAAGGCGTCTTAGATAGAGACATATACTAAACATGGCTGACTGGCTACTTAATTGCGCAATGGGCCAGATTTAGACGCAAGTCTATTTGCACCATATAAAAATTCAAGTTGTGTAAAAATATGTCTCATTGCATATGTGCAACACTTGCAGCCGTACTCTGAATTGAGTATCTTTTTCTTGCCCTTACTAGAGGTTGTTCAAGTTGAATACAGTGGGGGCACAGTCACGAGTCAACCACGACCTTTAGAGACGTGTCCTATTTGTCTTGCATGTCTTTTAAGAGATGTATCTTTGCGCATTCCATAGACCGGGTTCCCGAGTTCATGATCATGAAGTTAATTTTTCGTGCCTTAATGAATCAGGTCCTGTTTTCCAGACGCTTAATGCATTAAAAACAAAGCAAGGAGTGTTCATAGCGCGGGAAGCGACAGTGTGAATCAACGCTTCATTTATTATGCAATAAAAAATAATGCATGGCTGGACGGCATATGAAAACCAGAGGAGCCTAGAGAAAACGGCTACAAGATAGTACGTTCTGAAAAGTACAGACCCCTTGAAGATGTTTTTTTTTTTTGTTTTTTGTTTTTTTTATTATCCTTTGATAAAAGGACAATAATAATGACATCCAGAGAGGGTGGCGACGGCACCTGTTCTCAAAAGAGCGAATGCTGCCTGTAAACATGCGCCCAGGACCCTAGAGTGTCATAGCAGATCCCCTACCCAAATCTTGCTATGAGTTCCAGTGATGTGCTGTTCCGCCTCTGGTGACATTGACAAGCAAGAGTTATATAGTTCTCTCCGTATGCTAATCTCAATTAGTGACACTTTTACCTGCCTCTTATATGGAATTTTTGCACATTGTGATTGAAACTATTTGAATGGAGTTTAGGCGACACTTAGATGAGTTCCTAAGAATCTTAGTACGCTACATAAAGTATAACCTATGTTATGTGAGCTGATGTCACTTTTAGCCAATCATGCTTACTGATAATAGTATGCCTGTGGCAACATATTTTTCAACGTCATCTATGTCATCCTAAGGCAGGATATCTCCTTACTGCCACATAAAAGAGGATGTAATGGTATGGAATGAGGTTTTAGAGACATTTAATGGTAATACAATTTGTCAATATGATTTTGTTGCAAGTCGATACAACAATTTAAGGAGCTGAACGATATTTCGGGTAGGATTCTACAGTGGTCCGGTAAGATCGTTTTCAACATTCTCCCACGAAGCTGGATATTTCATAGGACCCGTGAATTCATTATTGCCCGAGTACTTCTTGTGGTTTGAATGAAACATTATTGCTCCTACTTATTATAATATGTGAGTTTCCTGGCTAGCTACAGTGTCTGCTTCACCAGTTCTCAGACATTATATTTGCATCTGTACCATCACCTTTTATACTCGTGAATTGAGATAGTCTAGTTTACTCTGCAATTTGTGATAATTATTACTGAGAGTCTATTTCGTCTCTAAGGTCGGATCATTTGCATGCCATCTAATACTCCCCACTTGGGATTGGATATTTCATTTATTGTTTTTATATTATTTTTAATATTCATATTTTATATTATTTTGTATTGCTTGTGATTTTAATCTCATATGAGGGTTTATATGTCAGTTGTATTAAATTGCTTATATAAATATTTTTCCCGCAGCTTACAGTTTCAGTGATATTTGATCACCAGTGCATAGTTTGTTTATGTCTGGGATTTGGGAATATTTATAAACAAATGCACCAGTCACTGGCATTAGTCCTTAGTCCAGAATAATGTGAAGATGTAAAAAATATTGTTTCGCTATAAAACTTTACTGTGGATGCGGCAATTAGTATTTGTGGCTTGCATTTTAAAAGCAAAAGGACAAGTATTCATTCACATAACTAGATCTGTTTTAGTGGTTTAGGTTTTTATCTTTGCGGTTACAAAAAAGCTAAAAATTTATATAAGGGAAACGAATATTGGCAGGAAAAACACTGCTGCCTATAGATCTTAGTGGAGATTTTGATACTTATCACCACATCCTAGGTGCCTGGAATATAGGGGGATCTTGATGTGAGACCGATAGCTGAAAGCTCATTTTTTTCTCAAGTTGAACAATAGGCCAGCTCTGAAAAGTTGTGTTCTTGGTGAGATAATTACATCTCCATGGAACTCGAGAGAAAATGAGCAGAGATTTCTGTACCGATTAGCCAGCAATGTGCGTAGCCGGATATCGCGACTAACTGAATCCCCCCCACACACACACACAGACCGCACCTATTTAGTGTTGTTTTCAGGGCTCCAAGCTTTGCAGCATTTAGAATTAACAAGTTAGTCTTTTAGAATAAAATGTGTCGAACAGGTCTTAGGGGGTATATTTACTAAACTGCGGGTTTGAAAAAGTGGAAATGTTGCCTATAGCAACCAATCAGATTCTAGCTTTCATTTTGTAGATTGCACTAAATAAATGAAAGCTAGAATCTGAATGGTTGCTATAGGCAACATCTCCACTTTTTCAAACCCACAGTTTAGTAAATCTAGCCCTTGGTGTTTCAGATAATAGTCTGAGAGGATTCTGTGTAACTTAAAAACAGATGCACTGGGAAAAGGGACTTGAATTAGATTGAACAAGTTTGTATGTCCAGTCATTTTCCTTGTGGAGAAAGTCAAAAACTATTTCTTATTAAGAACCACTGGGCTCGGGCCTTTTCTTTTACACAGAGGCCTAATCGCATTACTAAAAATTCTGAGTCATAGTAGTAGGATACAAAATGTCATCACAGTTCTTTAGAATCAGAGCTGCAACAGAAGCAGCTAAATTAATATCAAATTCAGAATTATCAGATTACGGAGATTGGATTCAGAGAGTCAAGTTGGACATTTGACCTGATTTAAGCATCAACTAAATTTGACTATTTTCATTACAGGACAAAAGAAGGGAAATGTATAGATTTTGGATCATTCCTTTGCATACTGGGTGCAAAGGTGAGTTGTGGCCCAAAAACATTATAAAGGATTTATCTCTGCACTCCCAGCATTTTCTGTGAGGGTTTTTTTTATTTTTGCAAAGTTGAAAAGGATTGAGATGGAAATATATGAGCAAATACTCAATATGTATACTATAAGGTCAAAGCCAGATATTGTAATATTCCATCTGATGTCAATGATATTAGTAAAATAAAAAAAAATGGATATGATTTTAAGTATGAAACAAGATCTAACCTATTTTAAATTATAATATGGAATCTATTGTTTTCTCTAAATAATCCCTTGTTTGATGTGGTCGATACAGCAGTAGCTTTTTTTATACTGGTAGAATTTCAAAGAGAGTGAATAGATCAATGAAAAAGGGAGTCAAGTTGCTCAAGATCTCCAACGTATGTGGGCCAGCATCATACTACAAGTAGTGAAACCAGTTGCAAAACATGAGTACACGGTAACATACATTGGAGACTGATGCAATAGAAATGACTGGAAGTTAACTATTGATGTAGATGTAAATGATCAAACAAATTCAAGGAAATTCTAATTAAATATATATATATATATATATATATATATATATATATATATATATATATATATATATATATATACACACACACACACACACATGCATACATACATACATATACACACACACACACACTTAGGGTAGAAAACAAGGTGGACGTTACCACTGTGGAAATCAACTATGTCAACTGTATGCACGCAGTCTATCAACTAATGAAATCACTAAGGTATGAGGTAGGCTGTGCCACATGCCTCACTGTTGTCACTAGTTCCTAGTGAATTGGCAAGCTTAGCCTTGGTTCAACCCACACAATGGCTGCCTCTATTGTGTGCAGGTGTTGGGTTCTCTTTAAATAAGTTTGTACTCTATCTTAAGTCACTAAAATATATTTCAAGAAGGTATTATGGCCAACTAAACACAGAAGCCAAATGGGTGGCTTAAAGGTATAGCACAATGTGATGTTGCCATAGCAACCACTCATAGTTGCTTCCATCAGTCTAATGCCATAAAGAACGGTCTCACTTGTTACAGCTGTAAACACAATACCTTTGGTTACTCATGTAGCCAAATTGCAATTATAATCAGTAAGGAAAGTCTGATGAAGACTAAAATTTGGAGTTGTCTCTTAAGCAAATACCGCACTATAATGACCAGTGGCTGCTAATTGAAAATAATATATCAGGTGGATTGTGATATCTACACTGTACAAAGTACTCCATGAGACTATTCTGAGTGTAGGAAAGAGGATATATTAATCACTGTAAAGTCTCTTACAAATGCGGTTTTACCCAATATCATGCTACCAAACTGGTGCTTTTACACTATAAACAAAGCATTTGGTCTCCAATGTATTAGAGTTTTGAACTATCTTGGCATAGTAGGGGTTATAGTTCTCGAAATCCAGTACAAAGAGCCTTGTCACAATAAATTGGGATACTAGGGGAACAATAGTTACCTATTCAGAAAAAAATACACAAAAGCAGTGGAGGCTCTTAATTTTTTTTGTGGAGTTTTCGTTTTGAATTATAAAGTTATACAGCATGAATGTTAGAGTCATAAATAATCCCAATACCCTGGAGGAAATAGAAGGCTGATGTACATTATCCATTGTATCTTTGCAGCCAATGGTGTTAGAAAAGTTTATTACACTAAATGATTACCTTTAAAATGTACTTATAAAGCTTCACATCAATAAAATAAAATTTGCAAAAACAATTAAAAGGCACTAAAATCATATTTTACAACCACATGTTTTTGTCTATTGAAGTTTAGTGCCAAACTTTTCCTCAGTTAGAACAAATCCTCCAGTTTAAATATTTAGTTTATTATGACAGCGAAGAACAAAAGAAATGCAAAACTTATTAAAAAGAAAAATGTATCAAATGTGATCTACCATTTGCACTCAGGTAACAAGCAAACATGTATTTTCCCTTACCTGCAGAAATATAGCCTTCAACTCATTAGGATCAGCTCTTTTCGTGAGCTGTAATAAAAATTAATAAACAATAATTTTAGGATTAATAAACAATAATAGGGGAACAATCAGGTGTTTAGTCATGCTGCCCACAAAGCCTTCACTTCCTTTAATTGTCAGGCAGCTTTTCCACATAGCACTATATACAGTAGACACCGATGTAATCAGAGAAGCAGTGCAGGGCTGCGATTTTAAATGGGAACAGCAAATTAATGTACTCAGAGATGTTTACAGATCGCATAACTCACACTTATACCAGATTACATACATGCTCCAGATAAGAGGACAAATAGTGCACACACGTTTTAAGCAGATATCACATATTTACCCTGTCATAGCGATCAGTATGGTCATTTATCTGCTGTCACACTGATAACGCACACCTATGCAAACGAACTGTGTGCATGATGGTATTATGGTGAGGGCAAACATGACACAAATTATGGCATGGCAACAACAGTAAAGGATGGTCTCATTAATTGATCTTGGCAACTGGATCATGACAGCAGTAAAGCAGCAATGTAGCAGGGCCCCTTGTAATGCACACACTGTATGAAAAATGCAGGCAGTGCAGTAATCTGCAACCAGCAACTCCACCCCCCAGTTTTTTCCAACACAAGACACTGCATGCATTGCACTTCCAAGCTGAGAGAGGCTCCAACTGAGAGCAGCTGGGTTAGTGAAAGCAAATGCAAAGCATGGAGAAGGTATTATGCAATAACAGGCGCTGGTAGTAGAGTCACCTTGACCGCCATGCTGAGGCTGTATGATGTCAGAGCTGGGTGCAGACGCGCTCTCTGTCTCTCTCGGTTACGCGCGTTGTATGATAATGAGATAGGAGAGGCTGTGGGTTCTCCCTCCTCTTGTCCTGCTAACTGGTACCGTCACATCACCGGCTCATCTACAGTGCTTGCTTGGCTCAGGAAGGTGGGTTGTCTATAAACTCTCCCCTCCCTTCATAGCCAAGCCAGAATAAGCAGTTTATTTATATTTGCCTATAGTAGTGAGCCTACTGATTGAGTCACTTGGAAACATAAGACAACTTCAGGTCTAGAGTTTCATATTCTGTAAACTGCAGTCACAGGATGTTAAACGCACTGCAGCAACGTTCTAGAACTAAGTGGTAGTACTAGACTCTGTAGTCACTTAAGTTTCTGAATTAAAAAAGATTTCGGGGTCTATTTATGATGACCAATCCCAAATTTCTCACTTTAATATTAATTTCTTATCAGAATGATAAGAAAGGAATTAACCTGCCAATATATTAAAATTGATTAGCTGGGAGAGCGACTCCTATAGCAGCCTGTCCCAGCAAATAATGTATAGTAAAGTGATTGTGAATGCAGTAAAGTTAGTAAAGTATAGTTAAGTTCTTAAAGGCCTGGCTGAATTTTGGATGGGGGAGCACGAAACCTACCTAGAATCCCTCACCTGCAATGCTCTCCCTATAGGTTATAGCGTTTAACCCCATCTTCTGATGGCATTAGCTACAGGGGGTCAAGCTCCTAATTTCGGAGCTTGATAAATAGAGCAATATTGTAGTCAGCAGCTGATTGAGCATTTTGCCTATATTATTATTATCCTTTATAAGGCACAATAAAATTCCACAGTACCGTACCATAGGCATACCGAGGGAAGGTCTCCTAGTGCCTGGAAACCCCCCTCCCAGCCTGGGGTACTGTACGCTTGAGGTAGCTGAACCCTGCCCCAGGACCAGCCACTTTGCAGATTGTGTGCAGATTGTTTCTGTCTGCACTGTTCACAGCCATCTCTCCCCAACAAGTATTGAAAGCAGTAAGGACAGGTAGGAGAGAGCAGGACAGTCTGTCAACTGTTCTGACACACTCAGTCAGGACTCTGTCCTGATTGTAGGGACAGTTGGAAGGTATGTCCTGCTTCACACGGCTCTGCTCAAAAAGGGAGAGCTATGTGCCCCTAACAGCAGTGCACGCAGCATTGCCCGTTTATATGATGGGGATAAGAAGAGGTGGAGAGCAGCCAAGCACTGTCTAATATTATAGCCACGCCCCAAAGCATGCTGGCCACGCTCACTGGCAGTGTGGCATAGAAACCCCTCTCTACTAAACCTGCGTTTGCCCCTGCTTACAGTGGGCAAGTAGAGCATATAACAAAGACTTAGACCACAAGGCAAAGTACTGGACACTCAAGAAGCATAATCCCGTGCATAAGATAATAAGTAAGGTACATAGGAAGTATAGTAAACAATATGCAGGATGCAAGAAACAAGGATGCACAGGTGGACGAGTTGGGAACAGACAAGAAGATGGGGAAGGAGGGCCCTGCTCATGAGAGCTTACAATCTAATGGATATTAAACACACACATATATATATATGTATGTATATATATATATATATATATATATATATATATGTATCTCAACATTTATTTATTATAGCATTAGCGCTTTACAGTTTGGAAAAAAGTAATGGAAACAATACTGGATAATGCATATGGAGGCCTATTTATGATTTATTCACATTTTTGCTCTGTTAGGCAACATCTATCATTGAAGCAATGACAGTGCATCCAATAGACTGTCCCAGCAATGACTCTGTTCTAAAGAAAATGTCAATTAAAAGACTATATGTATACTGCCAAGTATATACATATTTTGTCACATATTCAAAGTTTTGCACAAGCCTGCAATTTTTTACTTGAAAGGGTGTAGTACTATTGTGTAAACCGATGGAGTCAAAAAGTGCAACATGTTACAAAAACAGTCCCAATATCCCCTCACGATTGTTTAATTTAAGCCATAAATGAGGCTGAACTAATAAGGAGTTTATTATAAAAAACTATAAAGTTTGATTCAATGAAAGGAGTAGTTCTTAACTGGTAGGAGGTTGAACGTTGATGCAACACTTATTCTTTTGTACAGTGCGCTTCTTCAGATTTGTCATATCTCCATATACCTAAGTTCGCTTCTAATTTGTGGTGGTGTCTCCAAAGAGTGGACTATTGATGGGTATCTTGCTGTGTGGATCATCAAAGCACCAGATAGCCAGCTGTTCAGTTAGAGGGAGTTGAGTGCCTCACAGCGTCGGATGGACACCAGAGATGTGGATGGTTGAGGTGGGGTCATGGCCAACTGGGCAGTGCAAAATTGTCAGGGCATTGGCTTCCTACCCTTGAGGTTGGCAGCTATTTTAGAAGCCAGTACCCAGGAAGGAGGAGGGTGATCTCTGGTGAGGATGGTGCATGGCAGGTGCTGCATGGCGCATTTTGAAGACCTTAGTGAAATAGGAGGGACCCCAACTTATTGAGGGGGGTGCGCGGTAGATGCTGCAAGGACACCAGAAATGACCACATATGGGGGAATATACTGCCCCCAAGCTAATGAGAGTCCATGAAGAGAAGTGACTTGCAGAGGTGGAGCTCCACCTTCAGGGGTACCCCAGAAGAGTCACCAGTGACAGGGTGTGGATTCAGGAGTGCAGGGAGCTGCACAGGGCCATCTTAACAACATTATGGGCCCTCAGGCAAAGCAATGCACTGGGGCCCCTACCTATACAACCTCTCACAGGAATAAAAATGTAAATTATTGATAAAATTAAGTTAATATTTATTGTTACCTGCAAAAAAAGTTTAAACATTAAAAAAACAAGCTGTACTACAGAGATTAATCCACATAAACTTTTTTATTGTAAACAACATTATATAATAATAATAATATATGTGTGTATACACAGTATAAACACACACATACGTACATACCATACACAGATATATAGGAAACTATAACATAATTTACAATATCTTGTTAAGTGAAAAACAAAATATCCAACAATGCTAAAATGTTCACAATAATCACCAAATCAGTACAATTCTTACCTTGTTGCTGTATCCAGGGGAGGAGGTTTCAAAGAGCTACATATAGTCTCTGCACAGTACTTCACAATCACTGTGGTGAGAACTGTTGAAGTGGGAATAAAAAGAAGTCATAAATGGCCATCAAACCTAACTAAATGCCCATCAGATCTCTCCATATGACCCATACATCCACATCAGCTGCATTTGTCCCCGTTCATCATGCTTCTGGTCTCCCCCTGTATCAGATACTATGCCCTTTATTATTCTTCTATTTCTCCCCCTTCACTTACCTTTCTACCACCTTCTTCTCTTCTTGTATCTTCTTTTCTTTTTTCTTTCCTCCTCGCTTGCTTCTCCGTCACGTCCTAGCTCCTCTTGGTGCACTCCTCACTGAAAACGTCACACCCGACATACAGTGCGAGTGCGGCGCGGAGGAGGGGAACAGGGAGGGAGCCGGATCGCCACCATGTGACCGCAAAATTGTACTTTTTTTTGTTTTTTTTCCTAAATTACTTCAGAGCCCTTCCTATGGGGCCCCCTTGCCTGTGAGGCCCCCGGGCAGTTGCCCTGCATGCCCAATGGGAAAGACAGCCTTGGAGTTGCACCTGGATGAGAGTGGACAAATGGGGAAGAGTCCCCAGCAGCAATAGACTCAGAAAGAAGGAGAGCCTTTGGATGACTGCTTGGAAGTGAGGCATATATGGAGAGAGAAACCCTTGGACGGGGAGGAGAAGGCGTTAGTAATAAAACAAGTGTTATTTTGCAAAGAGATGGTCTGTTGTTGAACAGTTCTTTGACGTTGCACTGCACACTGCTAGTGTCCACCCCGTGATAATTGTGTTTTGAACACTGAGTATTCAGGGGACCCTCTGTTCGAGGAGGCCACGCCAAAGCTGGAGCAGAAGAGGAGGACAGCAGCAGATGGCATACCACATGATAACAGGGCACCAGAAGTAAGTGACTGCACACATGACCAGCAGAAGTGTTTTGTTGTGTGCATCCAGTTTGCTTTATAAATAAGGTCCAGAGATTGAAGAATTCATGTAAAAATAAAATACCAATTTGTCACTTTCATGTGTGGCATTTTTATTCCTTTTAGTTTAGTTCCACTTTTAAGTTTTAGGGGTATATTTACTAAACTGCAGGTTTGAAAAAGTGGAGATGTTGCCTATAGCAACCAATCAGATTCTAGCTGTCATTGTGTAGAATGTACTAAATAAATGATAACTAGGGGCCTGATTCATTAAGGATCTTAAATGAAGAGGTATCTTATTTTAGTCTCCTGGACAAAACCATGTTACAATGCAAGGGGTGCAAACTAGTTTTCTGTTCTGCAACAAGTTAAATACTGACTGTTTTTTCATGTAGCACACAAATATCAACTTTAAATTTCAGTGTACAAATAAGCTTTCAAGTTGTTGCATGTTTGTCTCTGTTCACCATGGTAAGCGGGTGCAGGGCACACGTGTGTGTGGTAATAAAAAAGGTGTTTTTGGAGAGCAGCCTAGCACTTGACACGCCCAAGCCCTTCGTGACGTGGCCACACCCCTGGCTGAGGATTTAAATAAGTTAGTTAAGGATGCTAAAATGTTTTCAAAACAGGTTGGAGACTGCAGGAGGAGCTGTCCTTGAAATCAGACAAATAATTCTGCGCTTTATAGTCAGTTCTAA
Organism: Mixophyes fleayi; assembly: GCF_038048845.1. NCBI lineage: Eukaryota > Metazoa > Chordata > Amphibia > Anura > Limnodynastidae > Mixophyes > Mixophyes fleayi. The sequence goes on along the minus strand of NC_134408.1, from coordinate 125,262,647 downwards.
ATCCATTTAATCTGCTGGCTTTCATACACATTTGCACTTTGTTTTCAATTACATTGGATTTGTGCAATAAGGTTACAATGCTTTTAAGACTTATTTCCTGATAAAAGTACCACTGTCACGCACACAGTGAAGGCTGACAGTTTGTGGGCTGGACCAGTATTTATGACAATGCAGCTTTTCATTTCACTAGGAACCAGCGGAATCTCATGAATAATTTGGCCATGAAGAAGTGCCTCAGTGATGTTACTGGTTCATAATCAATTGATAAGATGTAGATTATAAATTTTGGTTCACATACCTCCCAACTGTCCCGATTTGGGGATCACAAAGAGACGAGGCTTAACCGGAAAGTGGGTGTCATTTTGCCCAAATATGTCCATTTGTGGGTGGAATGGGGATAAGGTTTATTTTGCACTTGATACGTGTCCTTAAGTATTTGTACTTTAGTTTCTATGGGGCCTATTTATCAAAGCGTTCCCTCCTGTTAAATCCCCGAAGACAACAGTTTTCAGGGATTAACCTCTAAATTGCTATTTATGATTGTAGCATCGCAGCAGATATCTCAGATATCTGCTGCTTTGCATCTCTTGTCGTTTTACATAACAGTGCATGGGGAGTGCTCAGTATCGCTATTTAACAATGTACGAAATTAACTTTTCAATCATGTTCAATCTGCTGAAGAGCAGAGCTGGACAGTGCATGTGTGAGGGATCATGTGATCCCTCCCTGTCACATGACCCACTATCTTGCAGTCCAGATCTCTGTGCGCATGCCCCAGCTTTTCGGTCGGGTCATGCGCACAGGGATTCAAAGCAAGCCGGAAGCCACATCGCATAGGACCGTAAACGAAGAGCCCGTGAAAGGTAAGTGTAAGACTTCACAGGAACAGCCGTTTTTCAGAACGGCTGTTCCTGTGTTGATTTTTTAATAAATATGAGATACTTTTTAATCCTCATCTATGCGATGAAGATTGAAAAGTATCTTTCATAAAATGTGGTGCTACATCAATAGGCCCCTTAGTACCTTGGAAACCTCCTTTCCCTTATAACCTTCCCCTGAACCAAGTACAACCGTGTGGCCTACTTTTAAAGATATCAACTGAAATTAGAGGGTTTAAATAGTTTTATGTTATTTTATATATAGAAAGTATTGTTGGGCTATGTAGCATTTAGTCACAGAGGTTACAATGCATGGACTATGTAGTGCCCACCAGGAAATACACTGATTACAAATGTTATTTCCTATGTGGCAAGAACATTTTTTACTCGGGGTACAGAGTGAAAGGTAATATAGAGCTAAATGTGGAATTATACCTGTATGGTAAATTAAAGTAACGTTTGCTATCTTCTTGTGTAAGGTAGGACCCAGGGTAGTAATAGTTGTTTCCAGCCTGCACTAGCTGCAAGTTCCTGAAACTAGTGAATATTTCCCATGGTGAATTCTATGGATTTTGCAAACTCCAGGTGGTATTTCCTTGACAGATATTATCCACTTCATCTTTTACCAAACACGACTGCCAAACTCAGTCACTTATGTCTCCACATTTCACCTGGTACTTCACTATCCAAATCCCCGTCTGCTTCTCATTTCCTCCCAAATCAAATCCCAAATCCTTGCCGTCACACATATATCATTTAATCATGTTGCCCCTTCTTACATCTCATCCCTGGTCTTCAAATGCTTCCCTTGATAATCCAGCTGCCTTAGCCATGATTTACTAGCAATATTTCTGTCTCTTAGCCACATTCTGCTGCATGCCATACGTATAGGACTATTTCTGTTATTATTTTTTTGCATGGTTTTATATCCATTTATAAAAAACACTCGCTGCTGAATTCTTAGCCTTTGCCCATTGGCAGATGAGATTTGCACTCGTTGCAAATGTAAAAAACAGGTTTTTACCAAACTGAAACCAGTATACAGAGCTGCAGTTATTGTTTTTTTTTAAATTATAATACTATCAACGTGTATATATAGTGCCAGCATAGTCCGCAACTAACTTTTTTGCTTTGCTTGACATATTACTTAAAGTAGCTTTTCCAGTTAATACATTTTCATCCCCCTCAGCGGATACTGAGATGGATGTGAGCTGGAGGACCAGTAAGAAGCTGAAGCGCCGTGCTTTGCACTGCTGTACTACCGAAACTGAGGTGCCCCAGGAAACACTGTTTCAGCAGACAGTTCCCGAGGCTCCACTAAGGGGGAGAAGCTGTTTAGTGAAAACTTAATGAGAAGCCAGAAATGTTGACGATGCTTTAACTTTTTAACCAATGCCAAATTTTATATGCCATGTTTAGAGCATAGTGGCCTAATCTTATGGAAGATCTGTGAGTCTCCCAAATTTCGGGGAGTCCTCCCAGACTGCCAGGAGGGAAGGTCGCCCTCCCACATCCCTCTTACTTTACTGGGGAAGAGGGTGGGGGCCATAATGATGTGATTCACTGTTGGTCGTGGCATGCGTAAACCTCATGCCTCTCAGCACTCAAAGACAGATTAGGCAGATAGCTGCAATGGAGAAAAGACTCTATATCCACGCCTTTCTCCCTGGCACCAAGAAGCTTATACGTTTCCAGCCTTGGCAATATGAGACACCATATCTATTACCAGCACCTTAATGGTAACATTACGGTTATCGCTTCCTCACAACTAGTCCTGTATCACCCCCTCCCGCATAATCCTTCTTTCCACGTTCACTCCACACACACCCTCTCTTTTTTTGCTTTTTATATATATTTTTAGCTTGTACCCCTTAAAAAAAAACTGGTCAATTTAATGTCCCTGTTGCATTGACATGGTTCCAGTTATCTTTCATCATGCCTGTTTTTGTTGTAAGTTGATTTGCATATACAGTTTTGACCATTTAGAGGCTATTAAAGTAATTATATTGTTTTCAAATAAGCATTGCATAAGCGATTGTATTGTGTTTCCTAAATTTATTTTTAGCAGATGTAAAATTTAACAATTCAATACATGATTATAATACAGTACAGCCAATACCAAAAGATAAATACATACTGCGCTCCCACTGGTACCAACAGACAGTATTTCACTCCAGAATACTGTGGTCAGAGTAGACTGAGGCCAGTGCCAATGAGAGCTGTTATTATATACACTCAGTGTTACAGTGAGAACAATGCAGATGGTGTGGCTTGCTTCTATTGGTCCAGGTAACAGGAAGGTCCAGAGTGCTGCAGGTCATAGGCCAGTTCAAACCAAAACATCAAAAGGTGGGGTTCATCTCTCCAGGGGTTGTGCTCTGACTTTTCCCGCCAAGACTCAAGTTTCAACTAGTGTATTAGCATTTTATAGTCAGTATCGCTTTAAGTATTTATTCCCTAACATCACTAACTAGAGTATGCAATGAGCGATCTCTTTGGCGAATAAACCGGACAACTGCTGATGAATAGTGGATTAAAATGATTCCAGACATGACACATTTCCTATAACCTGAACCTTAAATAACACTAAAGTGTATATATAATCATAATATATAAACTAATAATAAACTAAATACTATCTGCTCATAAATCACTGTGGAATGGAATCAATATAAATATGAAATATATAAATAATGAAATGTTAGAGTGCGTGTGTGTGCGTGTGCATTTTACCGTGCGATCGCGCTACGCGACGTGTTACGTGGCATACTGATCGCAATCGCACGATAAAACAATATTAACCAATATATTTCGTTCATCCAATTATACGACTTCGACAAAGCGGAACTAGTGAGCTGTGGGCCCTGGCGCAGGGAGGAGGGAACCGGGGCCTTGACCCTCTGCATCTGCCATGCAGCGGGCCCCATTATCTCAATGGGCCCCAGTGCACGGCACCTGCTGCATCAATGGTAGTTTCACCACTGGACCCATTGTTCTGCTGTTATATTGGTTTTAATCTGTATACATCTGTTGGACTAAGGACAGGAGTACTTTGCTATTCAACCTTTTTCTTTGTTTATATATGTACTTGTATATGTTGAAGAGAAGCACCCCCTCAGAACTGGACACATAAATCTGTTATTGTGACCAGCGAGGATTGTCCACAACCTAGTGTACAGCTAAATCCCCTTAGACTAAGAGTAGGAAGCCTACAGCTTTCTCCACCACCTTGGTGGACACTGGGTCGAGGAAGGAGAGACCTCCATAGGAGAGAGCTGTGGGGGAAGTAGTATAAGAGATAGATAGACAAGTTTCAATAATGGCAAAGAAGCTGAAGGAATCAGAGATGGATGTGAGTTCTAGTGTTAAAGAGAGCACAGAAAAAGGATAGGGAGATTTTTGGGGGGTGGAAAGAGGAGCATGGATGATTAGCGGGGATTGATAATAGGATGAACATGAGGTCACAAAAAAACATATAAAATAAAAGTAAGAACATTTTTCAATAAGCAGTTTTAGGAAGCATGGATAACAAATAGTCCAATAGGGGGTACACAAAACAAGATGAGGACAAGGAATTCACAGGAGACTGTTGGATTTTGTCCTCTTGTAGCAGTGTTTCCAAGTATTTAGATTGTTCACCTCCTGTATAACTCGTAACTACTCTGTATAAATCTTAACACATATTTATAAGCAACACACAAACACGAATGTACTTTTGATGCATCATTTTTATGTGTCATATAATCTATGTTCCCCATCTCCCTTCTTCAACTCTTATATAACTTACATAATAGTGTACACTTCAAAGAAAACTGTACTTTAAATGCTAATGGCATCCTAGCAATCACCCCCCTCCCAACAATGGCTGAAACTTAAGGCAGTCACATGGACACTAATTAATTACCCTTCCCAGGTTAATTACAGATAACCGCATGGATTTGCATGCCAAGATGGTTACATCTGCTGATTTCACTGTCTGATGAGAGGAGTTGGGCGGATTGGGGACATTTCTTTGTAGGTGCAGATTAGGTGAAAGAATGCGTCTTCTTTTGCACCCACATGCATAAACGAGATTTCATCTTGCAGGACGAGATTACTGAAATGAGATAAAGGTGTTGTCACGTCTTTCACTAGAGATATCACTGACTGGTATTGGCGCTACTAAGCTGGGAGGCGCGGAGTCTAACGCACCACCGGTGTTCACCAGGGACCCCCGCAAGGAGCTATGGGCTTTGCTGCGTGTGATGCACAGGTTGCGGTTCTCCCAGATAGTCACCAGTGCAATGAATGGAGCATAGTCAGGCCGAGTTGAAACCAGAGAAGCGCAGTACCACGGAGAGAAGACAAAGAGTAATCAGGAACGGTCCAAGGGTCAGTATCAGTACGGGCAACGAAGTACAAAGGGAGATCCGTAAGAGTAGTCAGACAAGCCAAGGTAATCAGAACACAGGAGACAATCAGGAACAAGGATAACGCTGGAGCAGGGTAGAACTAATACTCTGGCACCCTAATTGTGCCAGAGTGTGGTTTAAATAGAGAGCAGCAGGAAATGGGCAGGAGGAGGATTTCCGGCGATCAGACTCAGCTGATCGCCGGGTAGCATCTCCGTTGCCTAGGCAACCAGGCGGCGCGTGTGCCACGATCATGTGACCGTGTCCCGTTGCCTAGCAAAAGGACGTGAACTGCGGCCAGAGGGCATCCATCTCCGGCACCCATCGGAGGGGCGGAGACGGCGCCTGACAGGTGTGTGGAAGGTGCATTTAGAGGGGGTGTTCTCTGCTGGCAGGTGCACACCTTTATTTCACCTCGCCAAAGGACTTGTTTTTCCACCATCTCTGAGGTGGTAGGGATTGGCTTCATCCATACTTTCAAAGGGATACATTTTGACCGTGCCGTTACATTTCTAGGTTTATGTTGATTGAAAATATTTATTATCATTATCATCATCATCATCATCATTTATTTATATAGCGGCACTAATTCCGCAGCGCTGTACAGAGAACTTGTTCACATCAGTCCCTGCCCCATTGGAGCTTACAGTCTAAATTCCCTAATATAGACACACACTCAAACACAGACAGACAGAGAGGGAGAGACTAGGGTCAATTTTTTTTTATAGCAGCCAATTAACCTACCAGTATGTTTTTGGAGTGTGGGAGGAAACCCACGCAAACACAGGGAGAACATACAAACTCCACACAGATAAGGCCATGGTCGGGAATGGAACTCAAGACCCCAGTGCTGTGAGGCAGAAGTGCTAACCACTAGGCCACTGTGCTGCCCCATTTATTACATTAAATACACAAGTAATTAAGACAATGTCCCCTCACTCTATGATTAAGACATGAATAAACTAAAGTATTTAAGTAGAAAAACATAAACATTGAAATGAAGGTGGTGATCCTACATTGTTATTGGGTTGAACTTTGAGGAGATGTTTTCAGTCTTTGAACCATGCTCTTTTTAGATTGATCTGCAAAACTAAGCACAAACTGACTTTGCAGGCCCAAGCATAAATGTCGGCACTGAAGCAATTTAATTACCAGAGGTATAGGATATATGTGAGTGCCGAAATCCTGCTACATACAGCAAATAATGGGGTCCTGGGAGATGGACCATCACTTAAGTACTAATATTGAGAAGGTCAGAGGATTTTGTATTGTGCTTATTTAAAAGTAGAAACCCACTTTAAGCCTTCCTTGCCACAGTGTGCTAATGTAACTCTAGAAAATAAAGTGTAGCAAAATAAAAAAAATATTTTTCTCCCCCCCCCACAGCACATAGGTTTAATGAAAAACAAATATAACAATCACCACTTCATTGTATTTTGATTTTATTCAGAACTCTGCTGAAACATTTTCATTGCAAAATAAAGGCGTAAGGCTCTGTACTGCTGATTGTATTATTCTCTTAATGACTACAGCAGATGCAATCTACTTGGCAGACTTGAAAAACATGTCCTTAAAAGGGCCTAGTCACTCACAGCTATCTCCGTAATTTGTACTGATCCCCACATGTGTCTTAGCCAATCTTGCAAATCTATATTATTTCAATCAGGTTAGTTACATTAATCATAAGAACTTTACTGAACAAGTGGAATGTACTCCACAGATGGAGTGTGAAAAAAAAACCTGCTCACAGCACAATAAACTCTTAAGATTTATGTAGGGTTCACCTTCAAGAAATTATAGGAACTTTCCATAGACGTGTAAATAAAATATAAAACACTCAATAGTACTCAAACATTCTGACGCAAACTCTGTCTATAATTATTTAGAAAACAAGTTGTTTTATACCGCTTGCAGAGTGAAACATGTTACTCAGTCTCTTGGAGCTAGGTTCTATGGCTTCTGCTTCGAAATACAAGGATGGTTCTATTGTATATTATAATTTGATCACTGGATGGCACTATTAATTTGCAGTGTATGAAAAATACATATTTTTATATAATATATAGCAAGTACAAGTGCTTACACTGTCAGGGGCAGGCTGGGCTGGGGGGCATCTACCCCCCGGGGCAGGCTGGGCTGGGGGGCATCTACCCCCCGGGGCAGGCTGGGCTGGGGGGCATCTACCCCCCGGGGCAGGCTGGGCTGGGGGGCATCTACCCCCGGGGCAGGCTGGGCTGGGGGGCATCTACCCCCCGGGGCAGGCTGGGCTGGGGGGCATCTACCCCACAGGGCAGGCTGGGCTGGGGGGCATCTACCCCCCAGGGCAGTCCCATAGTGGGCTACCTTGGGCTGGGTCACTGGACCATCTTCATTTTTTTCCATTAAAATAGGCTGCTGTGTCAGGTCATGCCCTCTGGGCTGAAACTTGCCAGCCCTCCCCTGTATACTGTATGTGGAGAAAAGAAGTTTCGTGCACAATTTATAAATTGTGGGCCAGAAACTGAATTGAACTTAGTGTAAATTGCACAAATTTGCACTGTGCATGCCCTCAAAGAGAACACACACATCTGCACCAATGCAGACTTGTGTGTATCTGGCACTTGCACCTCACTACGACGGGAGAGGGAGAATGGGGGTAGGAATAGGTGGTCTGACATAGGCGGAGACCAGCACGGACACGTATGCATAAACACCTGTTAGGAGACATATCTTTTACACCTGCTACAGGGCTGGTTCAAATGCACACTAATGATGGTAATGACTGGCACCATTACCTAAACCAGTGGTTCCCAAACTGTGTGCCAAGGCTCCCTGGGGTGCCTTGGTGATCTTACAAGGGTGCCTCGGCCATGGCCAGTGGTAAGCAAGGTGGGGGATTAATTGGTAATTATTGTGACTTAGGAGTGCTTTCAAAAAATTATGGAGACCCTAAGGGTGCCTTGAACTGAAAAAGTTTGGGATCCACTAACCTAAGCCAAGTGCATATGAAGGTGGGACCACAAGTGAAAGTGCTGCTGGCTGTCTGCAGGCCCCTGCTACCCAATAATTGTTTAGGGAACCCTTGGTGAACTACTATTCACATAACAACATGTATATTAAATTTGACTATAATGTCAATTTTGCATTTTAAATGCTCCTCTTAAGTAGTTATTCATTTCTAAAGGAAAGGAAGAGGAATAGATAGTGAGAATGACATCCAACATGCAGATGGAGAAATTGTATTGTACAATTTATTAGTATTGAAAAATAAGGACATTTCCAGGGACAAATCTTTAAAAACATTGAGCTGTCACATTTGGTAAGTATGACTTTCTCATGGAAAGTTGCCCTTGAGGGTTTAATCTACACTAGATTGGAAACGCCAGATGCAAAAACATAGTGTAATTCTGTGTTTTACATGGATGAGGAGTATTTGGCCTTATTTCCATATGGACAAGCATCAAGAAGACGACTGTTTGACCTTAGCATCCTATAGTACTTGGTCTACCACGCTACAGGTCGCTGCCTTGGCATCCTACCAACATGAAGTTGGAGCAGCACACTGGTTGATATTGCTGTTTTACAGCACTGGGGCCATAGGTTTGATTCCGACCAGGACCCTACATGTGTGGGGTTTCTATGTTCTCCCAGTGTTTTCATGGGATTCCTCTGGCCATCCCGGTTTCCTCCCATAGTGGTGTAGGCAATTTAGACTGTAAGCTCCAGTAACACTGTAAAATAGACACTAAAGAGAGTTTATACTATTCCATTTGACTATGTGATTTATAAACCGCAGAGGAACTGAGTGTTTGCTTTGAACCTTGGGCTCCAGAGAACATGTATTCCATCTGGAAAATTTTATTAAGCTAAACAAAATCTGTTGTAAAATTATTTTGGTTTCCCATCATTTAGTAATATATAGTTGTAAAGATGTGCAAATAGACTGCAATAAATAGTTGGTGTTTCTTTTCTTTTTCTTGTTAAACCTCTTACTCATAGACTAAATAATTCACTGCTGTCAGATAATTGTGCTCAGTTAAGATGATGTATTATTTGCCTGCCTTTCAACAGGAAACAGGACATTTCAGGGCATGACCAAAAATCACCTAATATGTTTCACTCTATAAAGCAATCAGGTGAAATATAGGTTAAAAGGTGATTTTGCTCTTAGCTTTGAAATGTCTTCCAGGATTGTTGATTGAGCATCTTGTATATAATCAATGAAGCTCCTTTTGGCTGACATTGTGAAGCAATCAGCAATTCAAAATATGAAAGTGTATGGCCAAAGTACATGTCCAAATAACTGATATTTGTCTTAAGGCTAGTTGACTAGACAACTGGAATTTTTCCATTAGCTCATCCTAACTCAAGTGGTGATCACCTTTGATGAAATATTTAATCCATGCGGCTTCTTTATGGATCCAATCAAAGTGCTGTGTGGCATCTTTCCCTGAAGGCAATGCAACGTCTTGCCTTAATGGGGACATATATAAATAAATGTTTGTTATTTACTTGATGTGTTTAATCTTTTCCCACAGAGTTTTAATGATAGTGGACAGCAAGTGGAACATAGTCTACAATTGAAAACGTAAGAACTGTTTTACTCGCTTTTTGACAAAACAGACATAGTAAAAATGTATCATAGATCTACACATAATGTACCAGTAGGCAACTTGTTTAGCTCTCCATCTATTATGGAACTACAACTCCCAGCATGCACTGACCGACTTTGGTCTAAGGTCGCCCAAGTGCACACCTCTCAACTGTCCCGAATTTGAAAGGAAAGTCCTGATTCTGAGAAAATTTTCATCCCAACTCTTGGGAGTGTTAGGAAGTATGCCACGTGCATTTGTGACAGCTGCCTGTAATCCTGCCATGTGCGGAAGTGCAAGGGTTTTCAGGTAAGTGGTGGTGGCTGGGGATGGCCTAGCACTTCAGAGGCATTAGGCGTGTACCTGGAGATGTCACCAAGCCCCACAGTGCACTCTTATGCCCCTATAGTGATGCAGCCACGTCCCAATAGCAATGCTACGTCCAAATTCCAAAAATTGGAATGTTAGGTGGTATGCAAATTTGTAGTAGACTTTTGGAGCAGCTATGTGCAGTGCAAACAAAAATGAATAGCTCTAAACAAAATGAATGAGAGCTCTACTGCCAAAATTAAAGAAAATTGTTAAGTAAGGATTGTTGTTACACTACACCTGATGGATTTCACCATTAAACGAAAGTCAAGTTCCTAACATACGCTAATATGAAAAGAGTAGCAGAGCATGGAAATCAAATATATAAATATAAATGATCACCTTCTGGTGAAATATGTTGGTTATTTTATTTTTCTTTAGAAAAAGAAAGTTTCAAGTCACTCGATACAAAATAATTATTAAGATTTTGGACTTGTAGTGATGCCACTTTATCTTAAAATAGCCTGAACTTTGGCTACAGCAACACCTTCTCCACCCAATCGAACCTTAATATCTACACTGGATATATAAAAATCTACAGACCCTTAGTGAAATTACAGGCATTTGTGTTGTAAAGCCTAAAATAAAGGTAAATCATGTCAGACCTTTGTCCATCTTTAATGTGACTTTGCAACCAACAAAATTCAAGTAAAAAACAACTAGACAACATTTAGGTAAAAGAAAATGGAAAACCTACAGTACCCTGCTTGTGTGTGCACAGCTCTATCACGCATCTCACCGGCTTAGTTCCATTCTGAGCCTTGTATACATGGGTTTCCCATGGTTACTCCCATCTGTCATACAGCCTGGCGTTCCTCTATCCTCACACGCCATCTTGCCAAGCATTCTGCACATGCGCAACCCCGGGAACCTTTTAAAACCCCTGCTCCACGGTGATAGGAGGATCACCAGCCAGTTCCCTTTATAAGGGTCCTCCTCCTTTCTATGGCTGTCAGTTCATCAGGTCTCCTACCTGATAGGAAGCATGTCCTCTGACTCCTGTCTGTGCTCATACTTACCTTTGTTCCTGTCTTCGCGAGTTAGGACGTTTGTTCATTGGCTGCAGCATCGGTCCTGTTCCAGAGTTATAACACCTGTGTGGATCTCAGTGCTTTTGCTCTCCGCAGTTCATCGCTTCACAGCATTCCCTGTTCAGCTTATTCTACAGTCAAGACCTGTGGCCTCACTGCAGAGTATCGCTCATAATAGGTCCTGTTCCAGGGTTATATCACCTGTGTGGATCTCAGTGCTTTTGCTCTCCATAGTTCATCACTACATAGCATTACCTGTTCAGCTTATTCCGCTATTTAGACCTGTGACTGTACTTCCTGCTCAGGCTATCCTATTATCGTGATTCGTGGCTATATGGCTGATCATCGCACAGCACCTGTCCTATTCCAAATATCCATACACCTGAGGCTACATTCCATTCTGCCTTACAGTTACTTTGTGGTTCTCTGTATTATCTGATCTGCGCCGCAACCTGCGGTTGACAGCAGCTAAGACCATATTCCCTTGCGGGAATCCCTGGTGAACACCTCTCCTATGTTAGACTCCGCACCTCTCTGGGGGTAACTGTCACTCAAGCAGAGATCAAGACCATTCCAACTATCTGGCTTTCGTCGTGGCAACCTCTTTCATAATAGGGCAGTAGTTGGGTTCAGACTTAACCAATCACATCCAAAATCATGTTCAAATGTAATTTGCATACACCTACCTGAAATTAACTTGATTGTGATTAACCGGAAATAAAGGTCAGCTGTTCCTGTAGGATTTCCTTTCAGTTTTCTTGGTTGCATCCTTCTGATATAGCCATGGTCCACGAGGAGCTTTCAAAACAACTACAGGATCTCATTGTTGAAAGGTACCAATCGGGAAAGGTGTATAAAAGGATTTACATGTACCATGGAACACTGTGAATTAACAAGTGGATAAAATGAGGCACAAAAAAGACTTTGCCGAATCAGGACATCTCTCCATAGTTGATAACAGGACAAGGAAAAAAACTCACCAATGGGCTACAGGAATTTCTGACAGGAACTGATCACTACTTGCATATAAAATAAATTCAATCACTGCAAACCATCTGGTAAATGTTCATAAAATTCGAAAACAGAGATGGCGTTGCCGATCAACAATTATACTCAAAAAGAATATTCACTGAAAAAGTATAACTGTGAACTAAAATCAAACTCTCTGTGAAAAGTATTGAACGGACAAAAACAGCAAATCTTCAAATCTACACTATCCAAAATGAACAACCGTCCCAAAATTCATGTACAGTCATGGCCAAAAGTTTTGAGAATAACACAAATACTGGTTTTCACAAAGTTTGCTGCTTCAGTGTTTGTAGACCTTTTTGTCAGATGTTGCTATAGTATACTGAAGTAAAATTACAAACTTTTCATAAGTGTCAAAGGCTTTTAGTGACAATGGGCCTCATTCATTAAGGAAAGCTAAGTAAAAAAATTGAGTAAGTAGTCTCCTGGACAAAACCATGTTACAATGCAAGGGGTGCAAATTAGTTATCTACTGTCTGGTTTTTTTCATGTAGCACACAAATATCAACTTTAAATTTCAGTGTACAAATAAACTATCAAGTATTTTTGTGCTACATTAAAAAACTGACAGTATTTAATTGATGTGTAAAATAGAAAACTAATTTGCACCCCTTGCATTGTAACCTGGTTTTGTCCAGAAGACTACTTACTCAATGTTTTTTACTTAACTTTCCTTAATAAATCAGGCTCAATTACATTAAGTTTATGTAAGGAGTCAATATTTGCAGTGTTGACCCTTCTTTTTGAAGCCCTGGCATGCTGTCAATCAACTTCTGGGCCACATACTGACTGATGGCCGCCCATTCCTGCCTAATCAATACTTGGAGTTTGTCAGAATTTTTGGGTTTTTGTTCGTTCACCCGCCTCTTGAGGATTGGCCACAAGTTCTCAATGGGATTAAGGTCTGGGGAGTTTCCTGGCTATGGAGTCAAAATATTGATGTTTTGATCCCCGAGCCACTTAGTTATCACTTTTGCCTTATGGTAAGGTGCAAGGTGCTCCATCATGCTGGAAAAGGCATTGTTGGTCACCAAAATTTTTCTTGGGTGGTTGGGAGAAATTGCTCTTGGAGGATGTTTTGGTACCATTCTTTATTCATGGCTGTGTTTTTAGGCAAAATTATGAGTGAGCCTACTCTCTTGGTTGAGAAGCAACCCCAAACATTAATGGTCTCAGGATCCTTTACTGTTGGCATGACACAGGACTGATGGTAGCGCTCACCTTTCCTTCTCCGGACAAGCGTTTTTCCAGATGCCCCAAACAATCTGAAAGGGGATTCATCAGAGAAAATGACTTTACCCCAGTCCTCGGCAGTTAAATCCCTGTACCTTTTGCAGAATATCAGTCTATCCCTGATGTTTTTCCTGGAGAGAAGTGGCTTCTTTGCTGGCCTTTTTGACACCAGGTCATCCTCAAAAAGTCTTCGTCTCACTGTGCGTGCAGATGCACTCACAACTGCCTGCTGCCATTCATGAGCAAGCTCTACACTGGTGGTGCCCCGATCCCGCAGTTGAATCAACTTTAGGAGATGGTCCTGGTGTTTGCTGGACGTTATTAGGCACCCTGAAGCCTTTTTCACAACTATTGAACCTCTCTCCTTGAAGTTCTTGATGATTCGATAAATGGTTGACTTAGGTGCAATCTTACTAGCAGCAATATCCTTGCCTGAGAAGGATATTGCAAAGCAATGATGACTGCACATGTTTCCTTGCAGGTAACCATGATTAACAGAGGAAGAACAATTATTTCAAGCACCACCCTCCTTTTAAAGTGTCCAATCTGTTATTCTAACTCAATCAGCATGACAGAGTTATCTCCAGCCTTGTCCTTGTCAACACTCTCACATGTGTTAACGAGAGAATCACTGACCTGATGTCAGCTGGTTCTTTTGTGGCAGGGCTGAAAAGCAGTGGAAATGTTGTTTTTAGAATAAAGTTCATTGCCATGGCAAAGAGGGACTTTGAAATTAATTGCAATTCATCTGATCACTCTTCATGACATTCTGGAGTATATGCAATTTGTCATCCTAAAAACAGACTTTGTAAAAAATAATATTTGTGCCATTCTCAAAACTTTTAGCTATGACTGTAGTCCAATTTCTAATTGATCAAAAAGTCCAACAAAATATCTGTGACATAAATTTTTCTTAAATCTTCCTCCCACGTGATATAGATATAAAAAATAAAATGAAAAACATCATGTTCTGACTTGATTTATTTTGATTTCAGGCTTTTCAGCATAAACACCTGCAATTTCAATAAGATTCTGTAGACTTATTATATCCACAGTCTGAGACTGTGCTGGAAGCGGCAGGTCGTTTGTTCTGCTCACTATTATAGCTAACTCATCTGAGTCACAGAGTCTAATGGGTGACTTTTCCGCACCAGGGTCCCCCAAATGGAGGTAATGTAATTTGCACCCACAGAGAGCAAGCCCCGGGTTCACTCTGCTAGGCTACGGCTGATGCTGGGCAGATCTGAAGGCTGAGGACAGGCACAAATTTGGTCAGGGCTGGCAGCATTGATGCAAGGTCAAAACAGTCCACATAGTCAAGGTTATGACTTCCTACTGCAAGGCAGTCCATAATGTGTGTGGGTCTGAAAGAGTTAACACCACTGACATACTTTATATATCTCCGTCTTTATACAAAAAGATGATAAAATGACATTAAAACAGAAAAATGTTAGAACTATACCAATAGGCTTCCTGAAAGTTTGGTGAATAAATCTGATATAGCACAGCCAGGGATGTCCTCACAGTAATCTTTGTCCCATCTTTCTTCCCTTTATTACAATAGGATGGGGAGAGACCGAAGTCCAGTGTAACATCTGATAACAGAGAAGAAGTCCAGTTGCCAGAGTGGAAGGAATCAGGAACTAGCAAAGTAGAATTACAGTTAGAGGAGATGGGATGTCAGATCCAAAGGATACTACATTAGAGAAGGCCACATTTGCAACATCTAAGATAAGATTATTAGACAAACCCTTCTTCTGGATAAAACTAAGAAAAATTTAGATAACAACAAAGATTTTAAATTTGTATCTGTTACTAAATACACTAGCCACCGTACAGAGGCGGAACTAGTGAGCTGTGGGCCTCAGTGCAGGGAGGTGGGGAGGAGGGAACTGTGGTCCCAAAACCTCTGTATCTGCATGCAGCGGGCCCCAGTGCACAGCATCTTCCGCACCAATGATAGTTCCGCCACTGCCACCATAGACCGACAGAAAAAGTTGTAAGTAGACATTGGTATATACTTAGGAAGGATTCCATCTTAGGTTCCAACCTTCCATACAGACCTACATCTATCTATAGAAAGAACTAAGAATTGAGGGATAAATTGGTCAGGAGTACCTTGCCGAAATTAAAAAAAAAGAAAGGAGAAAATGTATAGAATTCCATAGATGGAAATGTGTAGAAGTTTCAAATCAGACATTAGTACACACAATTTTCAGTTCATAGAAATGATTATCAGATAGAATAATTTATTACTTTCTATAGCAAAATTATAAATTATCTCTTATAATGTATATGTGGTAAAGTGTAAATTGGACGGACATCATAGGAATTGAAAATATGGCTGTCTGCTTCTCTGCATCATTCCACAATGTGTGGGCCCCCTGGGCCCCTAACACAACCAACCTCTCTTTAATCTTTAAATCAATGCTTGGTCTCTGCAGGGCCTGATTAGGGGTTCTGGCCACTCTAGACTAATATATCTGTAGCGTCCCCATAACCTAGACACATTGGGCCTGATTTATTAAGGAAAGTAAGGCAAAAAAAATGAGTAAGTTTCCTCTTGGGCAAAACTATGTTGCAATGCAAGGGGCGTATATTAGTTTATTATTTTTCACATAAGTTAAATACTGGCTGTTTTTTCATGTAGCACACAAATACTTGATAGCTTTATTTGTACACTAAAATTTAAAGTTGATCTAGAACATACCCTACCCTAACTATAAATCTGTCCCCACATTTTAAATTTGGTTCCTCCTCCAATGCAACATGCAGCCATTCTCCCCTCCCCTGCCGCCATTTTCCTTACCTCACCCCTCTCAGGCACCACCGCCGCAGTTCTCTTCCTACTTGGGGATGGCGGTAGCCTCTCCCGGCCGGCCCTGCTCTAATGTGTACATGCGTACAGTACGCATCCCCGCTGCTAGGCGTCGAGAACGCTCTGTTCAGCTGTCGATGGTCCCAATCAGGTTCAGCCTGTTTCTATTTAAAGGGTGTCAGAATATTAGGTCACCCTCCTACTCCAGCATTCCTCAACTTTGCTACCTTGGCTGCATCACTTGGTTCTTACCCAGCTTGAGTTTGACCTCTTTCATCTGGACTCTGATTCTGCTTCTTCGCTTCCTCTTGGTTATTGATCCTTGGCTTGTGGACTACCCCTTGGATTCTGAATTGGTACTTCTCTGCCTGACTGGTGTTAATCCTGGATCTTCTGACCACTCTCTGCTCACCAACGCTTCGCCGGTTACTGTCTTGGGGAACCGTGACCTCCGTGTCCCTTGCAGTTAAGGCCATACCTCCTTGTGGGAGTCCCTGGTGAATATCAGGGGTGCGTTAGACTCCACGCTCCAAATTCAATCGCGCAAATACCGGCAAGTAGCCTCATCCAGCATCTGTTTGTGACAGTGTACTCTGCCCTACATGGATGGAAAAGGTGAACTCTCAGCCTGTGACCTTTTACTTCATCTGGCACAACAGATAGAACAAAAGGAGACTAATCAGGCACAGTTGCTGCAGTGTCTTCAGGGAGTTGTGTCTCGGCTCGACTCATTCCAGGGGTCACCTCCCTTTAAGACCACTCCAGTAACTACACACAACCCCGCCACCCTCTGTTACTGTCAGTGACTCCAGTTCCAGGGGACTTCATATTCCTAACACATTTAAGTATGATGGTGACTCTAAGAAATGCTGTGGGTGTCTCAACCAATGCTCTATTCAATTTGAACTGACTGAGAATCTTTTGTCTCTGAGATCTAAAGTTGCATATACAGTATAATTTTCCTAATTTCTGGCTAAGCCCTGGTATGGGTATCTCCTCTCTGGGAGATTGACAATGTCATTCTTTATAATGCCACCTCCTTCATTTAGACCTTTCGAAAAGTATTCGATGAGCCAGGTTGTGTACCTTCAGCAATCTCCAGCTGGTTAGCCCTTCGCCAAGGGACCCCGTTGGTCAGTATGCGGTGCAATTACGGACCCCCTCTCTAGGAAGAACTAGCCCAGTGCTGAAAGCACTAGGGCTCTTCGTACACCCCTGGGCGGTGGGTGTCATCATCATCATTTATTTATATAGCGCCACTAATTCCGCAGAGCTGTACAGAGAACTCACTCACATCAGTCCCTGCCCCGATGTCAGGTAATAATGGTGATAAATTGTAAAAAAAAACAGACCACATTTTTGTTTGTGGAACTACAAGTACCAGCCAGGCTGGGTTACCCTAAACAGTGTGGGCATGCTGGTGGTTGTAGAACTACAAGCACCAGCATACCCATGGCAGCCATGTCTGGCACTTGGAGAACCACAAGTGGCAGCATGGCCTGACACCCATGCCTTGCTGCGACCTGTAGTTCCACAAACAAAAATGTTAAATAAGCCACAATACGCTCAGTAAAAACATATTTTAATAAAAATAATAAAACCCCAATAAATACACAAAACACCCTCTTTAATACCACATCTATTTATTAAAATTAATAAAATCCCATATACTCACCAATATGATGTATTCTTCTCTTGTCAGCAGCTTTTAATCCAAAATGGCTTTAAGCCCATGTCCATAAATATTTGTAATTCCACACGTCCATGCTTGAAAAAAATCTTCTGAACTTCGTTCGGGTCAGAAGGAACCCCCCCATTTGTAAATCCATGTGGAAATGCTTGACATTGATTACTGTGCTTATATCTAATACAAGAAACCCATCGCAAATTAAATAAACAGAGCCATCTATTTATAGACTAAGAGATTTCCCATGACAGCGTGGAATTCCCCTTAGTCCGGTGGTTCCCAAACTGTGCGCCGCGGCTCCCAGGGGTGCCGCGGCGCTGTCTCAGGGGTGCCGCGCGCCAGCCATAAAAAAAATAAACAGAAACACTTACCAATCCACCGGGCGCCGGGACCCAGCATCCTCCTCTCTCACGC
Source organism: Mixophyes fleayi (assembly GCF_038048845.1). NCBI lineage: Eukaryota > Metazoa > Chordata > Amphibia > Anura > Limnodynastidae > Mixophyes > Mixophyes fleayi. Next base: position 125,244,226 of record NC_134408.1, on the reverse strand, counting down.
AGCTGTCATATCAGTGACAGCTGCTGCATGAGAGAGGAGGATGCTGGGTCCCGGCGCCCGGCGAATTGGTAAGTGTTTTTCTTTTTTTTTTTTATGGCTGGCGTGCGGCAGAGGGGGCAAAGTGAGAGAGGGCAGATGAGAGGGACAGAGGAGAGTGACAGCGTGACAGGAGAGGGACAGAGGACAGTGACAGCGTGACAGGAGAGGGACAGAGGAGAGTTACAGCATGACAGGAGGGGGACAGAGGAGAGGGACAGCGTGGCAGATGAGCTGGGACAGCGTGACAGAGGGCAGAGGAGGGGGGACAGCGTGACAGAGGGCAGAGGAGGGGGGACAGCGTGACAGGAGGGGGGCAGAGGAGAGGGACAGCGTGGCAGATGAGCTGGGACAGCGTGACAGAGGGCAGAGGAGGGGGACAGTGGACAGAGGAGAAGGACAGCGTGAGAGGGGCAGTGGAGGGGGACAGCGTGACATGAGGGAGACAGCGTGACAGAGGGCAGAGGAGGGGGGACAGCGACAGAGGGCAGAGGAGGGGGGACAGCGTGACAGGAGGGGGGCAGAGGAGAGGGACAGCGTGACAAGAGGGGGGCAGAGGAGAGGGACAGCGTGACAGCAGGGGGGCAGAGGAGAGTGACAGAGTGACAGGAGGGGGGCAGAGGAGAGTGACAGCGTGACAGGAAGGGGACAGAGGAGAGTGACAGCGTGACAGGAAGGGGACAGAGGAGAGTGACAGCGTGACAGGAGAGGGACAGAGGAGAGTGACAGCGTGACAGGAGAGGGACAGAGGAGAGTGACAGCGTGACAGGAGGGGGGCAGAGGAGAGTGACAGCGTGACAGGAGGGGGACAGAAGAGAGTGACAGAGTGACAGGAGGGGGACAGAGGAGAGGGACAGCGTGGGAGAGGGCAGAAAAGGGGGACAGAGGGCAGAGGAGCTGGGACAGCGTGACAGAGGGCAGAGGAGGGGGACAGCGTGAGAGGGCAGAGGAGAGGGACAGAGGGCAGAGGAGCTGGGACAGCGTGACAGAGGGCAGAGGAGGGGGACAGAGGGCAGAGGAGCTGGGACAGCGTGACAGAGGGCAGAGGAGGGGGACAGAGGGCAGAGGAGGGGGACAGCGTGGCAGATGAGCTGGGACAGCGTGACAGATGAGCTGGGACAGCGTGACAGAAGGCAGAAGAGGGGGACAGTGGACAAAGGAGGAGGACAGCGTGAGAGGGGCAGTGGAGGGGGACAGCGTGACAGGAGGGAGACAGCGTGACAGAGGGCAGAGGAGGGGGGACAGCGTGACAGAGGGCAGATGGGGCAGCGTGAGAGAGGGCAGAGTGTCTGGATGCAGGGGGGCAGAGTGTCTAGATGCAGAGGGGGCATTTTTGCATACAACTAAATAAGAATTTCTGTCCTGACCTAAATACTTTTTTGACCCAACTACTTCTAAAACAGGACTGCTCGGTAATTATTTTGGAGGGGTGCCTTAAAAAAATTATGGAGACTCTAAGGGTGCCGCGAACTGCAAAAGTTTGGGAACCACTGCCTTAGTCTATAAATAGACAAAACAAATATGGCATGTTTTTTTTGTTTTTTTTACAATCTATCCCCGTTATTACCCAACACCCACCACCTAGGGATGTAGGAAGAAACCTAGTGCTTTCAGCACTGGACTGGTTCTTCCTAGAGGGGGGGCCCCACACATTTTTTTTTTTTTGCGGACCCCATCCCTAGGGAATTGAGCCCAGCGCAGAACAGCCAGGGGTTGGTTTGTAATTAGGGCAGGGGGACCCCTGCCACGTGTCTGCCTGCTATAGTGCCAACCACACCAGCTGGTTTGCCTAGGGCTGATTGCATGAAAATCGAGGGTACCCCACGCAAATGTTTTCCCGATTTTCATGTAACCAACTGTAGGCTGACAGCACTAGGGTTAATAGTGCTTGGACGGGCGGATCCCACGCATTTAAAAAAAAATAAATAATATCACGTTATTGAGCCTAAAATCGCCACAGTTTTGCATGTAAAACTTGCAACCAATCAGAAACAAGTCTTGTCTTTCAAATGGCAATTTTCAGCTAAATATGAGAGAGTTTGCTAAACATGGGAGTTTGAAATTGATGCAAATCGTGAGAGATGAATAGCAATTTTGAAGTTCAGGCTAAATATCGCTGCTTAATACATATAGCGACTTTGGGATTCAAATAGCTGGTTCTCTGCTGCGATTTTCGATCGCTGAAAAAAATTGGGCATTGATACATTTACCCCCTGGAGAGGGAAGGGTGAATCAAGAACCATCTCTGACTCTGTTGTGGAGAATCTGGTCATCTTCTTTCCTGCTGTCTCAAGAGGCCTGAAAACATTCCTTCCTAAGCGATAGGATCATAGGATCCGAGTCCTTTACTCCCTGTTTTCTGATGAATTGTAAAAAAAAACAGACCACATTTTTGTTTGTGGAACTACAAGTACCAGCCAGGCTGGGTTACCCTGATGCCTGTAACACTGACTTCTGCTGATCGCTCCCATGACTTGCTACGTTTGTGGACTCAGGTTCCGCTGGAAACGTCATTTCTTGCTCCCTGGCAGCCAAGCTCCATCTACCTATGTCATCACTGTCGCAACCCATAGTCCTGAGTGCAGTAGATGGCAATCATGTCACCAACCTTTATAGCTCCTTTGTTACTGATCCAGTTTGGTTGCAGGTAGGAGCATGCCACTCTGAGTGGATCAAGTTCCTGATGCTACCAAAATTAATCAACCCTATCATCCTGGGGCTACCTTGGCTAAGGACCCACTCTCTCAGTTCGATTGGCACTATGCACAGGTCATCTCCTAGGGATCCTTCTGTAACATGCATTGCCACTCTCGGGTATCTTACGCCGTGTTCCATCTACCCTGCTCAGTTACGGGGTTACCTGAGCCATACTCAGTCTTCCACAATGTTTTCAGCAAGTCAGCCTCCAAAGAATTACCTCGTCATCAGCCTTGGGACTGCCCCATTGATCTAGTCCCAAGTAAGAACATTCCCAAAGGAAAAATGTATCCTTTGTCGCTACTGGAAACCCAAGCCATGTCTGAATATATCACAGAAAATATTTGGCGGGGGTTCATCCGAAAGTCCTGCCGCCCGCGGGAACGGGATATTATTTGTTAAGAAGAAAGACAGACCGTGCATTGATTACCTTCAGTTAAACTCCACCATGATTAAGAACCGCTATCCTCTTCCTCTCATATCAGAGTTGTTCAATTATATCCATGGATCCCGGATTTTCTCCAAGCTGGATCTTAGAGAAGCTTAAAATCTTATTTGTATTCGTCAGGGTGGGCGAATGGTAGACCGCTTTTAATACTCGAGATGGGCACTATGAATATCTTGTAATGCTCGTTGGGTTGTACAATGCCCCAGCAGTCTTTCTGGAATTCATCAATGAAATCTTCAGATATTTGCTTTATTGCTCTGTGGTGATCTACCTTAACGATATCCTTATCTTCTCGCAAGACCTATTCCCTCACCGAAATCACGTAAAAGAGGTCCTCTCATGTTTGCGACAAAATAGTCTCTTTTGCAAATTAAAGAAATGTCTCTTTGAGGTTCCCCAAGTGCCATTCATGGGATAACTTGTATCTGGCTCCAATCTTCAGATGAATCCAGATTAAAAAGGTAGAAGCAATTCTCAACTATCCTCAACCCTCTGGATTAAAGGTGACCCAACGTTTCATTGGCTTGCTAACTATTACTGCCAATTTATAAAAGATTTCTCCATCCTCATAGCTCCCAATTCCTCCCTCATCCGTACCGGGGGTCAATCTAAGTCTTGGCCTCCGGCTGCCTTTTCCGTCTTTAATATCCTGAAAAAGGCTCTCTGTTGCTCCAGTGCGTAGAGAACCTGACCAACACAAACTTTTTTTCTTGGAGGTCGATGCCTCCTTTGTGGGTATTGGACCAGTGTTGTCTCAGAAATCTTCCTCTGGGACGTTCCAACCGTGTGGATTATTGTCTAAGAAATTTTCCCCTTGTGAGAAAAACTACGGCATTGGTGATAAGGCGGTCCTGCCTATTAAAGTTGACCTTGATAATGATCGGTGCATCTGCTAGAGGGGCTATTTATCTGGACAGTCTTTACAGACCATAAAATTCTTACCTATTTGCAAACTGCACAGTGTATCAACCCCTGCCAAGCCCGATGATCCATATTCTTCTCCTGATTTCAGCTAAACCTCACCTACCATCCAGGCACAAAGAACACCAGAGCTTATGCGCTCTCCAGATCTTTAGAGGATTCTGATTCTACCTCTACGCCCAAACCCAAATTCATCCTTAATCCAGCCAGTATCATTGCTCTCACTCCGTCTTTTGCAAAAACACCACAGGTTGGCCCTTTTCTTTGCTGACCCACATCTTCGCTCTAAAGTCTTGAAATGGGCCCATGATTCCAAATTCACGGACACGCGGCTACTAAGAAAACGTTAAGCTTCTGGTCTCTTTACTACTGACGGCCCTCTCTTGAATCTAATGTCCGGGAGTACGTCCAAGCCTGTAATATCTGTGCTTGGCACAAGATTGCTAGGTGATCTGGGTTACTTCTTCCTCTTCCTGATGCTCCCTGGAACAGCATCACCATATTACGGAATTGCCTGACAGTCATTGTTATAACACCAGCTGGATTGTCGTGGATCGCTTTTCCAAGATGGTCCACTTCACTCCACTCAAAGGATTGTCATCTGCCTCCGGACTCGTCCTGCTGTTCATCAAGAACATCTTCTGTCTTCATGGCTGTTCACTTGATATCATTTATGACAGAGGTGTTTAATTCATATCCAAATTTTGGAGATGTTTCTGTAAAAATCTTGGAATCAAATTAAAATTTTCTTCTGGCCACCACCCCAGACCAATTGACATAACTAACTTGTAAATCAGGACTTAATAATTTATTTGTGGCTACATTTCTGAACATCAATCCACTTGGGGTATTTTCCCTGGGTGGAATTTACTCATGATAACCATCTTCAGCAATCCACTGGTACTTCTGAATTTATTAGTCTTTGGGAGACATCCTACCTTACCCACTTTCTCTGATCCTCCTCTGTGTCCCATCCCAGCAGCCACTTCGCTCGCCCGTAACTTTTCTCAGAATTGAAATCAGACTACGGCCAGTCTCTCGGAGGCCTCTTCTCAGTACAAAACCACTGCTGATTGTCGGCATAGTAACCTTCCTGTGCTGCAAGTTGGGGACAGGTTATGGCTTTCTACCCAGAACCCGAAGCTTAAAATGACCGCTATGAGATTAGTACCCCGTTTTATTGGTCCTTTACATATCTTCCCGGTTGTCAGTGCAGTGTTCTACAAACTACAGTTACCTCCATCTCTTAAGATTCATAACACCTCTCACATATCTTTGTTAAAACCCTTGGTCCTTAACAAATTTTTTAGTGAACCTACTGGCCCTTCCCCTATTCAAACCATCTCCGGGGGGTTTTATGAATTTGAGCAGATTTTGAATTCTTTGAGGTAAAACACAATACCTGGTGCACTGGAAAGGATACAGGCCTTAAGAAAGATCTTGGGTTTCCGAAGAAGACCTCCATGCCCCTTGCCTCCTGGCTAATTTCAGGAAGAGGTGTTATTGCAGCCATCTTCGGATGGAGAGAAGGGGATTGAAGGGTCCTGTCAGGCGCCGTCCCCGCAGTTCTCTTCCTGTACGGGGACGGACGATTTTCTCTTCCTGTCAGGAGTGTCTTTTTTCCCAGGAACGAGACACAGCCTCTCCCGGCCGGCCATGCTGTATGGTGCGCATACTGCTAGGCGACGAGAACGCTCTGCTCAGCTGTCGGCGGTCAGCTACGTCATTGACCATCGAGGGGGACCCAATCGGGTTCAGCCTGTTTCTATTTAAAGGGTGCCAGAGTATTAGGTCACCCTCCAACTCCAGCGTTTTTCCACTTTGCTACCTTGGCTGCATCATTTGGTTCTGACCCGGCTTGTATTTGACCTCTTGTATCTGGACTCTAATTCAGCTACTTAGCTAGTGTCAGGCGCCGTCCCCGCTGTTCTTCCACTCGGCAGGGACGGACGCCTGTCTCTGCCGCTCAGCCCGGTCTGTTGCTGGGCAACAGGAATGCCGCGCCCCCCAGCTCCGTCGGGCGCATGTGCTCAGCTCAGTCCCGTTGCTAGGCAACGGGACGCTAGTCTCGGCACACGAGTGCTTGATTCCCCCAATCACTGCCACTTCCTGCCTCCTATTTAAACCTGGCTCTGGCGCCATTAGGGTGCCTGAGTAACAGGTTATCTGCCTCTAGCTCCCCTGTGTTTTGCTCCTCTATTTGTGACCCGGCTTCCTTGACCATTCTTCGGATTCTGCCTCCCTGTTGTGACCCGGCTTGCTGACCATCCTCCTTTCAGTGTGCCCCACTGTGTTCCTGCGACCTTGGCTAGTTTTGACGATTCTCCTGGATTCTCCCTTTGTACTACGCATACCGATTGGCTTGACCCTTCTTTCACTACACCGGCAACTGACTACCCTATGCAGCGAAGTCCAAACCTCCTTGCGGGGGTCCCTGGTGAAAACCAGGGGTACGTTAGACTCCGCACCTATTAGCTCAGTAGCGCTAATACCGGTTAGGGTTCCTCTCTATTCTGGCCTGACAGCTACCTCCTGGTTATTGATCCTTGGCTTGTCGATTACTCCTTGGATTCTGAATTGGTACTTCCCTGCCTGACTGGTGTTAATCCTGGATCCTCTGACCACTCTCTGTTCACCAACACTTCGCTGGTCACTGTCTTGGGGAACCGCAACCTACGCGTTCCTTGCAGCTAAGACCGTACCTCCTTGCAGGGGTCCCTGGTAAATACCAGGGGAGTGTTAGACTCCATGCCTCCAAGCTCAGTTGCACAAATACTGTAAAGTGGCCTCCATCTGCATCTGTTTGCATCACCACCCTGCAGCCATCCCCACCCCCCGGGTAATCTTGCGAGACCGGACTAAGTGAACCTTGGCTGCACTGACAGACAACTAACAGCATCAGATTCATAATTTACAAGAAAAAAATGGTTAAGAATTAAACGTCGGCTCTGCCGACACCAGGGTCCGGACTACAGCTAGATTAGCCTATTAGTTGATCAGGCACTGGGTAGCTGCCTTCCTGTAGCTCTAATATTCTCTCCGGTAATGCTTTCAGTCTCGAGGCAACCTTAGGTGTTTAATCCATAGTATATTGAGATCTATATGTGACCATGATAATTATTTCAGAGTTAGCTTTCAATTTTTTCAAACTACTTATGTGTGTGGTGACTATGCTAAACAGGGGACTATGTGTGTGGTGACTATTCTATACAGGGGACTATGTGTGTGGTGACTATTGTTAGGAACCCCTCCAGCCAGTACAGTCGGGTGTTCACTGTTGCCCCTAGTGGTGGGGACAGACTTGGCTGCAGACAAGCAGAGGGTCGTGAGATGTGCACTGGCTGGGGAGAACCCAGGAATAGAGTTACCGAGGTCGTAGAGTAGGAAGTGCAGGAGGGAGTCCGTGAGAGACCGAGTGGATGGTGTCAAGACTGATATATCACTCGTGGCCACTGGAATAAATAAGGAAAGATTGATAGAGAAGTCCCCTGATCCACAGCGACTATGGTACCGGTGCTTGTCCGAAAAGGAACGGAACTTGCAGTGATAGGTAAAGATGAGGAAACTGAATGTAGGCAGTAGCCAAGGGTAACTACAACCAACAGTACCGGTGAGAGTCCAGAGATTTTAGGGGAATAGTTCTTAGGCGGTTGCCAGGGGTAACTGCAACCTCCCAGTACAGGTGAGAGTCCGGAGATTTAGGGGAAACGGATCTTAGGCGGTTGCCAGTGGTAACTACAATTACAGGCACACGGTGATGTATGTAACAGTCAAAAGTACCTGTGGCAAGGTTGAGTCAGGAGCCAGAGGAAGATTGTTGAAATCTGAGTGCAGTGATGCTGCAGGGGCTGCGTCTCCGAATACAGGTAGGATGAGCAGAGGAGCTGCAGATCACGCCGGAGCCATGCCTGGGAGCACTACTTTACCGGGGTCCAGGAGATAGCTGACTGAAACTGGTGAATAGATAGTAGTATAGTCAGGAACTGAATCAGGTCTGGTACACGGGAAATCCACACAGGAGAAGAGTCAAAGCAAAGCCGAGTTGGTACACAGGGAAATCCACACAGGAGAAGAGTCAAAGCAAAGCCGAGTCGGTACACAGGGAAATCCAATGAAGAGTAGACAGGAACGGAAACGGTCTGGTACACGGGGATATCACAAGCTGGCAAGAAACAACAGGAACAGGTAACAGGGAAAACCCAAAGGAGCAGAACACTATGGTAAACGTATTACCGGCAATACTGCAGAGGATTAGCCGGCTATTAAAAGAGAGCAGAACCAATAGGCTGCAGGTGATAATGAGGAAGCCAGGTGAATGAGCTAAGAGAAACAGGCTGGCCAGGTGAGGCATAATATAGAAATGACAGCATGAATTTGTTACGAGCACCGCCGCGACCCTCTCACCTGTTATTACAGCCCTTAGGGCTGATTACACGCCTGCCCTCATTGACCAGTGTCTGTTTATAAGGCAGGGAGGGCTTAGCCTCCCTGCCGGTTATAGTTCCAGTCTTTCCATGTCTAGCCTGCTCCTGAGCTATTGTCTGGTGTGAACATTTGGATTGACTACCTGTGTATGACCTATTGCCTGTGACCTTGACATATTCCCTGTACTCGGACTCTGAACCATTGCCTGTGATCCTGATCAATTGCCTGTTCCCGGATTCTGAACCGTTGCCTGTGACCCTGACCGTGCTGGTACCTGACATCTTCTCCGGTGCTCCGTCCAGTCTACAGATCACTGGCCTGCCTCTGTTCCATGTGTTACCTTCTGTATCTGTGCGCAGCCGTGTGAGTATAAACTTATACTACTCTGAGTTTAAGACCTGGGGGCATCTGAGTACCTGTGAGCATAACCAGTCTCTACGGGAAAGGCAGCTGCTAAAGGTGAAGATCTCTTCTATCAGTTCTATAAATTTATGCCGCACTGGTTGTCGTAACAGAATTGAGGGGAGATTCTGACAGAGAATAGACCTAACTGACCCTATCTAATCTATTTAGCTAATCTATCTGGCTATCTGATCTACCTAAACTAATCTATCTAATCACTAAACTAACTACCTATCTAAACACCCAGTGGCTATCTAGCTTATCTAACTACCTATCTATCCCTAACTATCTATCTATCTAGTTACTCTGACAGAGAGCCCGGCAAGTCATAACAACTATGCTGTACATGGGACTCTGCTGTGTGGTGACTATGCTGTACACGGGACTATGTGTGTGATGACTATGCTGTACAGAGGACTATGTGTGTGGTGACTATGCTATACAGGGGACTCTACTGTGTGTTGAATATGCTGTACAGGGAACTTACTGTGTGGTAACTATGCTGTACATACAAGTATGCTGTACAGGGGACTCTGCTGTATGGTGACTATGTTGTACAGGGACTATACTGTGTGTTCAATATGCTGTACAGGGAACTATGGTGTGTGGTGACTATACTGTACAGGGAACTATGCTGTACATACAACTATGCTGTACAGGGGACTCTGCTGTATTGTGACTATGCTGTACAAGGGACTATGCTGTGTGGTCACTATGCTGTACAAGGGACTATGTGTGTGGTGACTATGCTGTACATGGACTATGCTGTGGGGTCACTATACTGTACATGGACTATACTGTGGGGTCACTATACTGTACATGGACTATACTGTGGGGTCACTATGCTGTACAGGGGACTATACTGTGTGGTCACTATACTGTACATGGGCTATGCTGGGTGGTCACTATGCTGTACAGGGGACTATACTGTGTGATCACTATACTGTACATGGACTATACTGTGTGGTCACTATACTGTACATGGACTATACTGTGGGGTCACTATGCTGTACAGGGACTATACTGTGTGTTCAATATGCTGTACAGGGAACTATGCGGCGTGGTGACTATACTGTACACGGAACTATGCTGTACATACAACTATGATGTGGGGTCACTATGCTGTACATGGACTATGCTGTACAGGGGAATATACTGTGGGGTCACTATACTGTACATGGACTATGCTGGGTGGTCACTATGCTGTACAGGGGACTATACTGTGTGGTCACTATACTGTACATGGACTATACTGTGGGGTCACTATGCTGTACAGGGGACTATACTGTGGGGTCACTATACTGTACAGGGGACTATACTGTGGGGTCACTATGCTGTACAGGGGACTATACTGTGTGGTCACTATACTATACATGGACTATACTGTGGGGTCACTATGCTGTACAGGGGACTATACTGTGTGGTCACTATACTGTACAGGGGACTATACTGTGTGGTCACTATACTATACATGGACTATACTGTGGGGTCACTATGCTGTACAGGGGACTATACTGTGTGGTCACTATACTATACATGGACTATACTGTGGGGTCACTATGCTGTACAGGGGACTATACTGTGTGGTCACTATACTGTACATGGACTATACTGTGGGGTCACTATGCTGTACAGGGGACTATACTGTGTGGTCACTATACTGTACATGGACTATACTGTGGGGTCACTATGCTGTACAGGGGACTATGCTGGGTGGTCACTATGCTGTACAGGGGACTATACTGTGGGGTCACTATACTGTACAGGGGACTATACTGTGGGGTCACTATGCTGTACAGGGGACTATACTGTGGGGTCACTATGCTGTACAGGGGAATATAGGCAGCCAGTGACTCCCCAGCTGGTGTGGAACTACAAGTGTCAGTAAGTCCTGTCAGCCTTTAGATGATGCCAGGATGTTACTGGGCAGCACTGACAGCTGGAGGGCCTGTGAGGCTCTCCCTCTCTGTGATTTGTAAACAAGCGGGCGTGGGAAGCGGAAACACGTCACAATGTGACGCGTGGGACTGAACGCGCGGGTTGATTCGCTCTGCCAGGCTGACACTCCGGCAGATGAGCGGACATGGCGGGTAAGTTGCAGGGGAAGATGACGAGGGATGAGGGGGTAATGGAAACGGAGATACCAGGGCAGAGACCGGAACTACCGCGTTACGTGTGATCCGTGCTGGAGATGTAGTCTGCCCCTAACTCCCGTGTAATCTACCCCTGACTCCCGCCACTGAGTCCACCTGCCCCTCTCCCGCCAAATACATAGTGTGCTGAGTAACTGCTGGTAATATACTGTAACTGTGTGCTGGTAACATACTATCATGGGGTCTGTAACTGTGTGCTGACAGCCCTCTGCCTGCTGGTAACATACTATCATGGGGTCTGTAACTGTGCTGGCAGCCCTCTGCCTGCTGGTAACATACTATCATGGGGTATATAACTGTCTGCTGACAGCCCTCTGCCTGCTGGTAACATACTATCATGGGGTATGTAACTGTGTGCTGGCATCCCTCTGCCTGCTGGTAACATACTATCATGGGGTATGTAACTGTGTGCTGGCAGCCCTCTGCCTGCTGGTAACATACTATCAGAGGGGTCTGTAACTGTGTGCTGCCAGCCCTCTGCCTGCTGGTAACATACTATCATGGGGTATATAACTGTGCTGACAGCCCTCTCCCTGTTGGTAACATACTATCATGGGGTCTGTAACTGTGTGCTGACAGCCCTCTGCCTGCTGGTAACATACTATCATGGGGTATGTAACTGTGCTGGCAGCCCTCTGCCTGCTGGTAACATACTATCATGGGGTCTGTAACTGTCTGCTGACAGCCCTCTCCCTGCTGGTAACATACTATCATGGGGTATATAACTGTCTGCTGACAGCCCTCTGCCTGCTGGTAACATACTATCATGGGGTATGTAACTGTGTGCTGGCATCCCTCTGCCTGCTGGTAACATACTATCATGGGGTATGTAACTGTGTGCTGGCATCCCTCTGCCTGCTGGTAACATACTATCAGAGGGGTCTGTAACTGTGTGCTGCCAGCCCTCTGCCTGCTGGTAACATACTATCATGGGGTATGTAACTGTGCTGGCAGCCCTCTGCCTGCTGGTAACATACTATCATGGGGTCTGTAACTGTCTGCTGACAGCCCTCTCCCTGCTGGTAACATACTAATATGGGGTGTATAACTGTCTGCTGACAGCCCTCTGCCTGCTGGTAACATACTATCATGGGGTATATAACTGTCTGCCGACAGCCCTCTGCCTACTGGTAACATACTATCATGGGGTCTGTAACTGTCTGCTGACAGCCCTCTGCCTGCTGGTAACATACTATCATGGGGTCTGTAACTGTGTGCTGACAGCCCTCTGCCTGCTGGTAACATACTATCAGAGGAGTCTGTAAGTGTGTGCTGGCAGCCCTCTGCCTGCTGGTAACATACTATCATGGGGTCTGTAACTGTGTGTGCTGGCAGCCTGCTGGGACATTATAGGCCCAGGATCACTGCCGCATCTTCTCATCCTCATAGTGATACCAGATAAGCCGTGTAAAGCCAGACACACACATGATGCACACATGCTGCTTGGCTTCCATTAGTGATCTAGAATACTGTCTGTGTGATCTAGAATACTGCTTGTGTGTATAGAATAGAATGCATGAAAAGCAATGCATCATGTGTCAGGCTCTACATGGCTGATCTGTTAACATTACATAACATTCCTCATCCTTTCACCAGGGTTTTCCAGTTATGGGTGTTTTGTTTTTAAGTTACACCTAATAAATGTCATAACTTTCAAATGTAATGGTAAGCAAATCATGCATCATGTCTGAAATATAACAGCATGTGCATATGACAGGTGCCAGTTCTGATTGGCTTATTTCCAATTGTAAAGTTCTTCGGAATATGCTGTCACTATATAAATATAATGTCTAAATATACATTTTTCTTTTACACTCAGTGCGCAAGAACTAGTACTTTATCAATCTGGCTCTGCCCCCATTGAATTGGTATGGTCTTGCTCCCAGTTTTGTGCAATTTTGGGGTTTTTATGTTTGTTTTTTATGTTTTTTTTTTTCAGACAATGAACCTTCTTTTTCCCCCCCATATACTGTTCAGTGTTCTTACCACAATAAAACACAGTAGTGTCATTAATGATGTCTAAACATGTAGTTCAGGGGTCTATTTATAAAGCTGCGATTCACTAAAAATCCTTGGAAAACTGCTGTGTTAGTGCAATAGCGGGTCACTTCCTTATGATAGCAGCATTAAGCTACTGGTGAAGGGGTTTTTGTCTTGGTGTAGGAGGGGGGATTTCTCAAGGGCTCACCAATTACAGTAGCAATTCATATACAGATTAATTGCTTAAAAATATTTTTCCCTGTATATACATTATTCAGCTGGGTTCTTCCCCTAAATATAGAGATGCCAAATGTTTTCTCTTTTTTTTTTTCCATTGGAAAAGAGAAAGCCTTTAAAAGAATTTTAATATATACAATGGCTATTATTTATTTTCACATTAAAATCTTTTTTTAGTTTTTAATTGTACTGTTTTTTCATTCTTTTGTAGTTCTTTATTACAACATTTTAATATTTGTATGTCCCATGAAGTGGTCACATGTAGTCATAGGATCACAAAGTTTGGGGAGTCACTGTGCTAGATAACAGATTTACACTGGTAAGGATAAGCACTGACAACAATAATGTGTTTTCAGCCTGCATTAAGTGTCTGGGTGCATAGAATTAGGGTCAAAATATCTTAAACAAGAACAGCACTATAAATATTTAGAATACTAAAAAAAAAAAAAACAACTTGTTTTGAATGGCAGAACACTTATGGAATTGGCTTAAAATTAGTATATTGGAAACAAATAATATAATTTAAATGACTTTCGGGAAGCTAGAGAACGGAGTTAACCTAGCACATTCAGTAATAATTCTGAAATATATAATCGGCAACCAAGAATGAAGGCGGTTGCTACCATTTTCTAGCACTGCCTTCTACATGCTGCCGACACCCTAAAAAAAAAAAAAAAGGCTACTTGGCATCAGCTGGTTGCATGCATGGATATCATCATTCTGGCTTACATTACACTTTTCAATATCATCCCCCCACCCCCAACTTTCCGACAGTTTACATGTGTGCTGGGAGGGTGGCGGGATAACACTCTGCCACCAGCAGTAAGGTTCTGCAGGGTATGTGTGTGGGTTTACTACTGGGTATAATAAACCCAGCAAATAACTAACATGTTAAATACCCAGCACTAAATAATTTCACCAAACTCACGGTAGGTGGTTGAGCAGGAGCCACATTTTCTGCTCACTCTTCCCCTCCCTTCTTCAAAGGGTCACAACAGACCTGGTTTTTGGTTGGAGCTGTAAGATGAACCATAGGAAAAAATGTCTGCAATGGGCAGCACTTGGAGCTTCAATGGATGGCGTCCTGTGTAAGGGGAGTTATTCATTTGATTTGAGTACTGTTTCTAATATGAGTAAATGTAAAAATAAATTTAATCAATTATGAGCTCATGTTCAATTCAGTCTTCACAATACTTTCTCTCCCCCACCGCCACTTTGGTACTTTTGCCAATATGGTATGTGTACCAGGTATGTGCCCCGAATGTGTGTGCATGAAATCCCTCCTCTACTAGCTGTTTCTGAGCTCTGAAACTGGCTCTTGAGCATGCCCCAGAGCTGTATTGTAATTGGCCCCCGGTGTGACTACTGCGGATTCAAAGTAATGCAGGGATCTGTAGTTTTCTGTTCTATAGTAGGAGGGAAGAAAGCCTATAGGGATGGAGGTTTGCATTTATAGAAAAGTCCTGGTTACAAAGGGAAAACATGTATTGAAAAAAAAAACAGACACTTACATTATGAGAGTTAATGTAGCCTCATTTTATTAATATAGATGGATATATTGTCTGGTGGAAAACCCATAACACATTACTTCGCCCCAATTATCATTAGACCATAGTCATATTTGTAGTCATATTTGTAAAGTAGACTGGAGGGTAATATAACCTCCAAATTCTTGCTGGTATGAAGCTGCCATGAACTTATCCTGCAGATGCTGCAAATACCTATTTATTTTTCATTCTTTAATTGAATTTTTTGGGATTTTATTTAAAAATGGCAGCTTCCTGAGGCCCATGTGTATATGGTAGTGGTATTTACCTTGCTGGTAAATCTGTAAATGCCCAAGATATGCAATGTTTGTCTTTTACGTGCACGCAACCCATATACAAATGTTTACAGTAGTTTGTGTAATGAATAAGAAGGACCCCACTTCCATTGCAGCCTCCGGAAGCAGAGTGCCTAGGCACACCCTTGCTCTCGCCATCTTATGGGCATTTTAGGGAATGGAGAAACAAGATATGGTGGAGAAGGAAGTTCACAGGGATCAATGAAGCACACTAGTATATGCATTTAAGGATCGTATGCTTCAATTTTCCACCTTTGCAGAATCTTGTTGCATTGCAAATTTTAAAATCTGTTGACAAATTTAGAGTTGGGGTGCGGGGTCCTAGCTCAACTCTACATTTCAGTATTAAAAAATAAAAGCTACCCAGTTTCCGTTTTCGATATGCAAAATAATGCAGTATTTTCTCAGCATGCAAAAAATAAATGCAATTAAATTAAATCAAATTTGCGTTTTCACCCCCTGCATCACAACATGGTTTGTCCTGGTGCAAATTTGCCCACTTTACCTGGATTTGCGCCCTATCGCTAAATGAGACCTAATGTTTTTAGCTAAATGGATGATTTATTTGCACTGATGAAAGACCAATTTTTCTTTCCAACATCTGTTTTTTCCTTTTTATACCTAAATAAAATGAGAAACCATATTCTTTGTTTTCTGTCTTCCGACATGTAGTTTATTACATTGAACCATTTTCTTTATAGTTTCCCTTGGACATATTGTAATGTTGTATATCTTTTCTTCGGTAGGTCTCAGTGCTATGGAGAAGAAGTTGGCTGAGTACAAGTGTAACACAAATGAAGCAATTAAACTGAAATTAGGTGAGTTGTGTAAAATATCTGCTGATATGTTATTACACTTGTGTTGCTTTCTTTGATTAAATGTATTGTTTTAACTTATTACTGAGATTAAGGGTAATGTACAGCCCTTTGCAGGTTAGAGAGCCGACCATGTGGTTCCTGAAGTATATCAGTTTACCTATTGCTGTCTTAGGCTGTGACTTTCTATGTAGATCTGTTAAGAATTTGTCTATCAGAATGAATGTATTAGGTAAATAATATTGAGGTGTGTGGGTTGTTGATCTCTCTGTACACGCTCACCATTTAAGCCTGTTGTGTTTGGTCGTTGCGTATTTTCTAACATTTTGGTAATTCCAAGGACCAGAAGGCCAGTTTTACGTATCTGATCACCACAAGGCCTTTTTTGTAGCATTACAGAAGTATATTACTGTTTATCACATGATTAATATTTTCTATCGGGTGACATTTATTGTTGACATTTTATGCGCTTAAAAACAACTAACATCTTATATTTGCAGCTAGTGTTGTTCATTGCATTTATTTGATTGCTGCCCCATAGCCCTTCACTTTGAGTTGTGATGTTTAATGGCCTTTCCCCAATACAGGCCCTGGATGATATGGATCCAAGCATTGTTCTTCTAATAGTTTCCTCCCACACTCCAAAAACCATACTAGTAGGTTAATTGGCTGCTATCAAATTGACCCTAGTATTTTTCTGTGTGTATCTTATGGAATTTAGACTCTAAGCTCCAATGGGGCAGGGACTGATGTAAATAAGGTCTCTGTGAGAAGCTGCGGAATTAGTGGTGCTATATAAATAGCTGATGATGATGAAATATTTTTTCTCTATGTAACATGCATAATATCTTCCTGCCTCCTCTCTTTTGAAGAGTGGACAAAGATTGCTTTAATAACTCTTCTGGAAAGACTTCAACATTATCTAAAGTTTTTTTTTGGGGGGGGGGGGCAGTGACTCTTAAGTATAATCAAAATGTGAAGTCTGTTGTTAGGATGTAGCTCATTTCTCTACTTTTGAAATTTTATACCGTATTTTGATTTGACTTTATTCTGGACAGATGTACATTTTCCTAGATTCCTCTTTGTAATGTACTCAATTTAAATGTCTGTTCTTGTATTGTTCCTCTAGTACGTTTCCAAGAAGACATTGATGATGACAGCATGACCTTTAACCCTGAATTCAGTCACCAGCTCTTTGGAGATGAGTAAGTAATATATATATGAGGTCATAGGAAGTTAACTAGAAATATTAGTTCCCTTAATCTATCAAGACAATGTGAGAAAAAATATGGAAAGTCTAGGATCTAGGCTCCTGATGGGGATTTTCAGCAAGGTTCAAGATGACCAAATGCTGATTTCCTTGTGATTTTTATGTACAGGATAGTTACTATTTATCAGTTAGACACTTCCTGCAGAATTTCAATATGCAAATTATGGTTATTGGTTAATTATTCGGCAGAATCTTTTTGTAAAATGATTTCGTATTCCTTCAAATCCTAATTAATCCGATATCGGCACTGGAGTATTAAACCATAGTGGTATTTTTCAGTGCGGTCATGTTTATGATTTTTGCTGTAAAACAAGGACAGCAGATTCAGGAGCACTTTCAAAATAGTTTGGGAGTTCAATGTCGTCTGTTGCCCATAAAATTATTTCCAGTAATTTGTTCTTTCTGTCTCCTCAGTGAGGTGGCTTTTGGATACAAAGGTTTGCAGATGCAGCTGTACTACACTGCCGGGAACTTGTCTACCATGTTCCGTGTCCTGTTCAGCGCTAAGGTTGATGACAAGTTTGAGGGTGTCCAGGTAAATCACCTCATTATTTTACATAATATCATGTGAGCTGCATATGATCTGTTATATATATTTATTTCCGTAGCTTCTTTCTTAAATTTAAGTTGTGTAGTTGGGGAAATGACACTAAAAATCCGATTAGTATTAAGTGCATTTAAATAAAAAATATTTAACATAGACGTTTTAAAACTAAGCAGCGTAGAAATGTGAAGAAGTTTGTAGAGGTATTTGTTGATTTTACTTAGAATGTACTTTAGTCATCTTGTTTCCTAACCTTTATTTCATGTGCACATATTAGACCACATTTAGAATTAATAAAGTAAAAAAAAAAAAATCACTTGCACTTTGGCAAAACCATGTTGTACTGCAGACACTTAAAATGCATAGACAGCTTTAGAGTTTGCAGGAGGTGTGTCCTAGCACAGCTGTAAATTGCTGTATAAAACAAATGCATCTGCACCCCTTGCGTTGCAAAAAAAAAAAGGACCAAATTGCATTGCTTGGATCTCTTAAATGAGGCCCATAGACTGTATTACACAGGTTAGTTGCTAGCTCTGATTTTTGAGGCATGTTGGACGTAACGTACCCGCATCCGGCCCTGTACCCACCCCATTGCTAATATTAAGGGGGGCGTAGAAGATATCTTAACACTGTTTATAAATGGAACTAAATAAGTTGCATCCATCCAGGTAATAAATCTCCTCCTATCATTCCTGGTCAGCCACTGAGCTGACACCAGCAGTTACAGAATGTATATGGATAAATGAAAAGTTATTTTTACTTAGATTATATTTATATTGTTTCTAATTTATTTATATTGAGCTGGCTACATCAGTGTTTTAACAATTTGATGGCATTAAGCTTCCCTTGTTAAATAGCATAACGTCCTTCAGTTCTTAGGTTTTAAGACTTGATTCAGTTTTATATTGGTGTATTTTCTAAATGGGTATCTCTCCTTTAAGGCACTTCCACTGCTGCATGTTTATGTATCTTATTAAGGAGGGCATATCGTGAGATGTAGCGATGTTGTTAATGTTAAATAATCCCCCCAACTGGATGCTGACATAATATTCCCATGTGACTAAAATATATAAGGGTTTTGTTATATGTATCTGTGCGGGACACCAACAAAGGTCTTGCCAGTACAAGTCAGGACACTTAAGAGTTGATACAAGTTACTCCTCTGTAGCTCACAACCCTAGGCATCAGACTTGGCTAATGAGTTTTCATTTTGTGTCCTTGGGCAAGGAAGGACCTTGGCCTGTTCGCTATTTGGCAGCATTCCCTATCGTTAATGAGAGTGAGATAGCATTGCTGTATTACCTGTCAGTGTGACGTGCAACTATCCCTGACTGCGTGCAGGGTGACCAAAACTCTGGACATTTGGGCCACCTGAAAGGTGGCAGCCTAGGTTATTTTAGTGTGTAGTCCAACTTTTTCTCCTATTTTAAAATCTAATCACCTGTCTAAAATTGGTGATCTACCTTTGCTGCACCCTATTGTCTGTTTAATGTTTTTATGTTTCTACTTTATTTCGATCATTACTATTTTGGCCATTGTGCCTGGAGAATAATATGTATGTATATCAGACATACAGCACAATTGGTTTTATATATTGAATACTTTCTGTTCATTGCTTATGCTTAACTGCAAAATATTTCTGGTAAAGTTTTTGCCTCATATTTTCAGCAATGTAGTTATAATTATGAAAGCTTCAACATTGATTTTTAGACTGTCTACTTATAGAAAATAGAACAAAAATAACTTGTGTACCATGATTTATCTTTCATGGTTTAATTTTTACACTACTGTTTGGGGGCTGTGCTGGTCATACATGATGTGGAAATGGTACTTTTATGTTATTAATGGGGGAAGTCCAGACAAATGTTTGTTGCCTTGGCTTAATTTTGGTGTTGGACATACTGAGACAGGAAATGAAAAAACATATTATTTATTATTATAACTTAAGGTGAGATGTAAAATTCTGTTCTAGTGGAAAGGTGTGTTTTTTTTGTGTTTTTAATTGTGGTAAAAAGAAATAGATTTTTGGAGCATGTCAAAATCTTGTAAATTGCCCTTTATCTTGTTGGTGAGAAATTTTTCTGTTTTTTTTTTGGGGGGGGGCATTAAAGGGTTTAAATATGTAAACAAATAAAACATTCATCTTTAAATTTAATCTTTCAACCGCAATTTTACACATCACCCTCATATGGGATAACATCCTCTTCCTCCCAAGACGCTTACCTGGATTCTTGGAACTTTAGCCATGTGAGGGCATTACACGCATAGCACACGTTTTGCCAATGGACAGACATACCCCCAACTGAGTCTTTGAGTATTGCCAGGTCAGACATTTCGCCCACTCAATTACTTCAGCCCCTTACAAACCCGTTCTGTGATACCAGCCCCCCCACCCCTTTGAGCAAGGCTTAGAAAAACTTTTGCAAGCCACAAATCATTTTAAGATATGCAAATTTGTGGGTGTGGCTCTGTTTGTGCATATACTCTGTGCATTACGGTTCCTTAAAATCATAATTCAACATATCCTACATGACAATGACCAGTATGTAGTTACCCAAAATATTACAGGATATAATAAAGACTCCAAATCGCTAGAATATTATACTGAACAGTGCCAGATGGTATACCAGAAGAGCCCAATACATTTACATCTGTGTATGTCTATATGTATGTGGGTGGATGAATGATGTTGCATATGGGTGTGTGTGAGGAACAATCTCTTCAGTGTACCTTTCAGAGGTAAGGCTTGTTCAAAATGCTTTATGTATTATAGTTTGCTGCCGATAGAACCTCAGGGTGTGATTGGGTTGTACAGGGGCCGTGTTCTTGGGGTACAACATAATGTAATGCTTACATTATGGTGAGCATATGAGAATACAGGTTCCTGAGAGTGCCATAGCACTTGTTCCACAATAAACAGAAAATTGAGGGTAACTGATAAAACTAATAAATCAGGCAATACTTATAAGGAATAATGAAAACAAGTGATAAAGGGAACTTTGCAGATTCTAATATAGACCATAAAAGGAGTTGGTGGTTTTTCTTCTTCATAGATTATAGTAAAATGCGCTGAGTTGATTTTGTTTTTTAAGATATTTGTGAATTCGTTAATCTGAATTGTCAGGATTATGACCAGAAGTTGGGACAGAAACAGTGGTAGAAGCAGGAATTCCACTGCATCCCAGCATATTTAAACTGTGTACTTGGTTTCCTTGACACCCTCTGGCTCAGCTGCTAAATATTTATTAGCATTGTGAGGTCTGGACTAATTTGCTGTTTTGGATCGGTTCTGGAGGGTTTGTTAGGCTCCTAGTGTCGTTCACTCATTGCCAGTTATAATGTTTGGTACCCTTATGTTAGTGCTCTAGTCGTTTCATGTTGTGACCCTGCTAGTTCAATGATTACTCTGTTGCCGCCTGTACTGACTTTAGGACATTCTGGTCTGCTGCCTGCTCTGACTTCAGCCCTTTCTGTCAGTTACTCTGGTTTGCTGTTTGCAGATTGTTACAGCTTGAGTAACACAACATGAGTGTTGTAGATGTGTAAATATTCCATGTTGTCATCTGTTTCAACTTTGCCTAATCATCGTCCTCTCAGTGTCTGTTTCATGCTTGCACTTGTCTCCTACATCCATCAACTCATCCTCACGGTTAATTGAAAAATCCCTTTTCAATGGAGTCTTCCAACACAGTGCTGAATTTGGATCCATCCAACACCGTAACACTACCCTAAACTAAGGACCTAAATTTGATACAGCAATTGTCATAATTTGCCATGGTTTTGACATGGGCACCAGATGTATCGAGCAGCCAGAAATGGACAGCCACTTGTCAGTCTTCTGTAACAACAGTCCATACGTTTTGTCATCTGCGTCTACAGACCCTCAATAACCCAACAATTATTTGCACATCTTCCTATATCAGTGTTCTTTACTTTATTCCAAGTTTTACATCAGATTGACTCTCCTATGCATCTATACCAAGTATTTCATACTTCGCTGCACTAATATGCTAAAAATGTTTAATTTGTTAACTCGGTATATAACATCTCCTACAAAGTTTTGCCTTATTTTCCAATAGTAGTGAAAATATGTTATAATTAAAAACTTATTTATTCTGTTCATTTTATCATTATTTTAAATTAATATCCTAGAATTTCTTATCACATTTGCCTTCCCAATGTTTTCAATGCCTACAAAATTACAAGTCATGAAATGACAATTTTCTTACTACATTATTCACATTTACTTGGTCCTTTTCTCCACTCCAAAATGTTTATTTAATTTATTTTTTTATTTGTTTGATTATTTATTATTTGTAAGCATTTGAAACAGTAGAAAGACAAACAAGAAAAGAAAATCCAAGATATTAAAAAAATGACTGAACATAGATTTGTTTATTAAGGGTCCAAACAAAATAAGCAATATTTTGTACTTATAATCTCGAGTTAATATTTATATAATCGGTGAGTTCTGATGTCATCACATCAGGAAAACATGTAGTTTCTTTTACTATACTTATTACCCACTTTGATTATTGGATTTTATATTACTTATACCAGATAGTGTTTAATATATTTGGGATTTTGTCTTTGTTGTTTATATCAAAACTGTCTTGTATAGTTCCTCTTTCCTTGTAATATTTGTATGCATTGTTAGGCTTATATTGAGAAATGTAGGCACCTTATTAATATTGGCATGTCAGAGAATATGTACAGGAGATACTGCTAAAGTTTCAAAGTTTATCTTATGGGCAGCAAGGACTGATGTGTCCGGTCTGTACTACAGCAATGTCTGTTCTATGTAGTGAACTTGAAGGAGTAGAAAGGAAAAGTTTTGCAAAGCCCTTTATTAGATCTAGGTCTCTATTGACACAGAACACTTTTATCAGCTTTTAGATCTGTGAATGGCACAGTAACGTTGTGAAATAATTAGTACAATTCTAATGTGAGGAGAATTAAAATAGACACAAGTATGTGTGATATGATTACATCAATGCACCTTGTAGATTGCACAAACAAAGACGACAAATGACTAGTCTTTGAAATGTTCGCTCAAATAAAAAGTACAGGGTCATTGGTTGGCAGACTATTGTCCCCACTCCTGTAATAAGAAAATGGGCAGAATTTGCAGAGGGAAAGCGTGTCTGCCCTTTCTCCGCCAGCAACTTACAGGGGTAACTGAATGCCTATGTAAGTGCCATTCATCTGCAGGTGCATTGCCTCAACTAGGGGATAATGGCTGAAAGGACAGGAATTAGTAGCATGTTGTATTAGCCTTTTGTAGCGTATTTTTGTCCTAAGCATCTTAATTTCCCTGTTTGAATGCCAAGCAGTAAGAGTGTGGGTTTTGAACTAATACTCATCATGCATGTAAACGGTGTGAAAGGGTTTCTTGGTAAGTGAACACAGAGTGTTCTTGTGTCAGTCCTTGTGGAAATAGATACAATACAAACATTTCAGCTGAACGCGATGTAGACTCCATTGAGTAAAAACCTGGCTCCATTGTCTAACTGCCCTCCTATACAGAGTGAGAACAGAGAGTGCCTGAATAAGGTGCAAGCTCATTTTGTTCCATGTACTGCTAGGCTTTTAGGGACTGCATTGAGGGGGGCACATTTTTTTGTTAAGTTGAGACCAATTCATTATGTTTTATTGCCTGGTGAGAAGCAGTAATATGTTATTGTGAAAGTTCATCAAATATTCATGGTTTAAGATAAGTAGTAAATGTATTCATTCAAGTGGCCTTGGGGGATTTGTAAAAAGAATATGGAGTCTGCTCAGCTAACAGTCTACAGGGAGATGGAGCTTGTTTAACAAGCTTACGTCTAATCTCTGATTACGGTTTGTCTGAGAGGATTTCCTCTTTTATTGTTGTAAATCTGCATAAAAACAACTGTTTTCAGAACTTGTAATTCCTTGTAATCCTAAATTGGTGATCTTGACTTACACTGCAGTTTCCCGAAACACATTTTGTCATTTTTAATACAAAATTCTATTCGACAAGCTTTTGGGGAGTTTTTCTTTTCTCTTTTAACCTTTTTAATCCTTGCTCTGTTATGTACTTGCACGTTCCCCTTTGTCACCAAAGCAAAATCGCACCTGTCCTTGCTGGAAGAGGGCGACACTAAGAATCCGTTAATACTTCTTTTTAAGTGGGTTTGTAATAAAACTTGTGAGGTTTTTGGTTTTTTTGGTCTAAAAAAAAATTCTTATACTCCCCTGCCTATGTGCCATTTTATGGCAGAATAGATTTCCGGTATCTTAAAGTAATGGTCTGACGATCTTAACAGAGAAATTATAGGCAGACATGAAAACTTTATTTGTTTTTTGCTTAGGAAGAAATAGACATTTGCAGATTTTATGTATGGTTGGTTATCTGTTCTCCAATGTGTTGCTGTGGGTGGCTTTGTTTCCGATGGTTGTTACAGAACTGGGCATCTACTAGCAAACGCAAGTGTTTTTATCTTGATTTAGTGATTTTAATGGATATATTTGCTACCATTTCAACTCGTAATAGAAAAAATTTGTCATTTTAATATTGTATGAGAAGTATTGTAGCCAATGGGAGCAAGATATAGAACCTGAATAAGCTAAAGGCTTAGGCTAGGTACACACTGAAGAATTTTCCGACTAATCTGTTATCTACAACGATTGTACCTATGACTGAAGGTCCGATCGGTCGGGCTGTACATGCATACACACTATTTACCTTCGTACCTGAGCTCTGCATCTGGTCCTATAGTTGTTTAGAGAATGACGGCACAATATGCATTCATTCCTTCCTGTTGCACTTATTAACCGCCTTGTTATAGCTATCCACGTGTCCTTATGAATTTCGTTGGCTTCTGTGACTCTGAAACAAAACTTTCAGTCTCAGAGCAAACAAACAAACTATTTCATCTACAGCCCTCTCTACATTTAGTCACCAGGACATGTTCATTGCCGTCATCGGCTGAAAAGACCATGACCCTGTAAACTCTATGGAGATCGTGATCCTGAGTGCATACACCCTACATGATCGGAAGGTGAATGAGATTATTAAACAGTACGACCAACCAAATGAAACAACATTCAGCACTTTGAAACTTGAAATCACCTGTCGTTCATTGTGCAAGTATACGCACTGATCCGATATGTGGGCGAGCGGTCGTTTATCGGGTGACTTGGCTTAAAATCCTCCAGTGTGTACCTAGCCTAATGCAAATTGTGTAAACACAATTTTATGTGGAATTAAGTGAAATAAAACAAAATTGGCAGCTAGTGTTCTTGGTGTTAGGAGGTCCCCCAATGGTTCTAATAGACCCTCTACTGATTTGGGCAGTGCTTGTTTGGGGTTGTCAAGGCCCCTTCACCCTGTGAGTTTCCTATCCATATATCTCGCTTCCAATCAAAATAAAATGTAATTTGGGGTGGAATTAGTAGCCTAGATGCATGTAAACATATAGAATATAGAGACATTTTACATACCCCATTGTCAAGTTTAGAAATTCTCACACACAAGTTATCATATGTTAACTACTAATGAGAAACACGCTTTGGGGGATTCAATTGGGCCACGTTATGCTATGAATAATGCGCCCTGCACAGTATTACCCTTTCTTCGATCATTTTAATGCAGATTTATGCTTGCGTCTCACAGGGCTGTGAGCAAAAATCAGTTTTAAAATTACCATAGTAATGGTAATAGTGCGCAGGCCGTGTTATTTTCCTGAATAACGCAGCCAATTGAATTGGCCCTTTTAAATGCTATTGACGCTGTTTTCTTTTTCTGGATAATTTAAGTATGCCCCGAACACTTTTTTTTAGAAACCCTGCGCGTAACTTATTTACTTCAAGTTAAAAGTATAAAAAGATACCAGTAACCATCAACGCTGATTTAAAATGTTCTGCTTATAGATAACCCTTTAACCTGAGCCCCTATAGCATACTGTCAAAGTGACTCTCTAGTCTCAGTGCTAGTTTGAAGCCAGGGGAGTATGGTGGAAGAGGTTGCTGACTGTTTGAAGTCTTTGACGTAGGGATGATGTGTTGGATGGAGTAATTGTAGAGGTAGTATACCTGGAAGAGCTCAGATTCTCCATTGTTACAGGTTACTGTCTTTACCAATAACTTAAGGAGTTAGGTGGGGTCTCCTGTTAGAATAAGTTGTTTACTATTGTATTCACAATAACCAAACATGAGTTCAGTGGCCATGTAACCAGCTTCAGGCTAGTCGTTGTGCATCACAATAAAGTTAGGTGACCAGAAAGTTATGGGACCGCTATAAGAACAGCTATATCTTTCACCTCAAGCTGCTTAGACAGCCATGTTAGTCTTCACACCAATTACATCCCTGCCTTTTCACAATGTCCTTTGGGCAGACAGTTAGTAATGGTGGGACACCTACAAATGAACATCCCTTTAGCTGAATTTCTTTATATGAAAGGGGATCTTTATAATGCAAGCTACTGTATATTTAACATGGTGATAATACTGTTACTGATTTTCTCACTTATTTTCCAACCTGAACAAAGTTAAGTCTTTTTATACCTTAAACTAATTAAGCCCATTGTATTTATAGCAATTGGAGAATAAGCGGGGGAGGCAGATATCTTATTGTAAACAGGAGTCCGGATGGACGTAAGAATTTCAGGACGAAAGTTATTTAATACCATATGGAATCAGATTTTTATAATGTTATAGATGGGGTTGTGGTGTAGCGGGTGTAGTGCTATACCCAGTGTAGACGTTTTTATCTTTAGAGCAGCGCTCCCAATTGGCGGCCCCAGGGCCTGATTACAGCCCACCAGAGCTTTGGTTTTTGTGTGTGTCTCTCTCTCTCTGTCCCTGACAGACTCTACTGTATGACAGTTGTTTAAATAATATTGTACTGGGCAGCACTGCTTTAGAAGACCTTGTTATGTTGTTGACAATAAGTTCTATATCTCATTAATAGGCGGATGATGTTGAATGCAAAATCCGTGAAATTATGCCCCCGGGATTTTGCTGTGGTACAGATGATTTCCTATCGTTACTGGAGAAGGAGGTGAATTTTAAACCATTTGGCAATGTAATTCATACATATACAGTTTACAATGAAGAATCTGGAGAAGAGATTACTTATCAGATATACAAGGTAAGTAAATGTAAAATTAAATTATTTTTACTGTTAACATGAATGTCATTTTATATATTTCATGTCAGGTATTTGTTGTAGAAAGAAAAGCATTATTTACCAGTATTCATGTCCTTTCCTGGTTTTCCGTGCACTACTAATGCTCAAGGGAGCAGTATGCAAGTAAGGGAGTGGATAAATCCAATAAGTATTCTAGTCATTTAAAAAATAAATATTGCCCCTGACACTTTGGGAGGTTGAATTAAAGGGTAATTTCAGAAGTTCCTTTCTGCTCTTAACATGATGGATGAAACAAATCCTTATTCGGATGTCTATAAAGTCACCAATATTTTCTGCACGGCGGGAAGATCTTACATCTTAAACAGTTGTGAAATAGTGCTGGCAATCCCTGCATGTATGTTGGGCTATTTCATGTTTACTGAAGGAGCATCCACTATGGGAAATTATTAGTTTAAAGGGACCACTAAAATTTCAATTAATCTATTAGAAAAGGTGGACAGTGGCCCCTCTCTGTTAACTGATTACAGAACAATAGCTAGCATGTTACTGCAATGTAAGTGCATTGTCAGACAGTCTACGGTCCTTAAGTCAAGTTATGGGAATTTATACAAAGTGAGTTGATTTAGTGATCCTATTAAAGATGGGCAACAGGGGCCCTCGAAGCCTTCATCTTCAGCCCACTGCTTTCCTGCTGTATTAGATTTGTTTGTTATAGCTTGTAACACTTGTGTAAAAAGCCTGCTGATATGTTATTACAGATAGGTGTCTTATTTTTCATTACATGTATTGTTTTTACTTATTACAGAGATTAAGTGTAATGTGTGGCCCTTCTGAAGGTTAGAGAGATACATACATGATTTATCAGGCTGCCTATTGCTGTATTAAAGAGTACTTGTTGCTAGCACTTCACATTAAACAGATTTCTAAACAGAAAACCATAAACTAAGTAAAAATTACATTTAATGTGTGTTAAAGTTGTTTGGTTTCTTCTATATTCACCTTTTTACATAACCACTTGAACTATCTTTCGGGCAGCTATAAATATCTATGACTATTAGTGTAAAATCCCAATTGCGTACAAGAGCTTACTCATTGTGCTCCTGAGGGGGCATCATTAAACTGCCAGCTTCCAATACATTGGCTCTGAAGGGTCACATGAGATTAGTGTCACAGGAAGTTCTTCCCACACCAACAGCTGATGTAAATAATGATTAAAAGCTTAAAGAGCTGTGTAATGGTTTTTTCCAAACTCTGATGTACATGTCGCCCTTTTTATGCAAAATAACATGACGTTTGTAAAATTAGCGGCTGAATTAATATGTTTGTAAAAGCTGGATATATGTTCGGGGGGGAAAAATCCAGTTTGGCTTACATATATAACGTGTTTTGAGAATATTTGGATATGGAAGAATAATTCCACCCAAAACTGCAAATTCAGTCCCATAAGTTAAATTACCTCTTGTCCAGTGTTCATGCTGCCAGGCATGTCCCCCGATATCTTGTGTGTACCTGGCTATGCTAGCTTCTGGTGGACTACCATCTTTAAGTAAAGCAATTGGAATAGACGCCTAGTTGGCTGGAGCAGTGGGAGCACAAGTTTTTCTTTTTCAAAGCGAGAATATTGAAATGAGAAAGATATGGAAAGGGGGCATTTTTGGAGGTATTTCTTGCTGTGTTGTGGGGTGCGCAGCCCTTTCCACTCTGCAAAAGGACTTCTCCGTGAGGAAGCCAAATTCTAGGGGCAAATTTGTCAAATTTAAAAAAAAAAAAAAAACATTCAAAAACAAAAGTTCCCATTAATAAAGACTATTCATGATGTGCCTTCACTGTCATGATTAATATAAGACCGCTTTAATGCTAAACTAAGCACCATTGCAGGAATGAAACGAAAAACATTTCTTTAATGTGAACTGGGTGGGCTAGCTATCTAGATGCACTGGTCCATAGCCAAGGCATTTTGTGGTACGCATTCAGGGTGCTTTGTAAATGTGCTCTACAATGTGAATACTGAGTCTACAATGATTTGGGGGATTTGTGGCAGATGATACTAAGTGTATTCTTTAATTGAAGATGTATAACATTTACCATTTGTAATATGTAAAGTAATGCACTACTTTGATAAAAAAAAATAGATAATATATTAAACATTGTATACATTTTCTTCTCTTGCTTACTTGTGGATGTTTTTGCAAAGTCCCTCACTGCATATCTGGATCTTTCTTTTGTTTGGTCTAAAATTTGTTGAAAGATACTCTGGCTATTCTCTATTTATTAACCATATATGAAGTGATCTAATACCAAATAATTACAACCAGTTTATGTAGTCACTGATTCTTGGTGTGATAGCATCAGCTGCTGTCCTGTAACATCACAAGTTAAGTCATAAAGTTCTAAGTTGTTCAACATCAGGGGACACTTTGTGAGGGTCAATGTATTATTCACATCTTCACTTATCTGATAATTGTCCTTTGTCTACAGACATGATACAGACCCTCAAAGTATTACAGCTTAACATGACTTACAGCTCTGTTGTACTGCGTCTCTAGGCCTGCTATGTCTTTCACAGACCTGACTGTGCTGTTAGTCTAATGTTCATCTCCTGTTTCGGAGCAGTAGCTGGCTTAGCCTTGCGCAGTTTATGGATGTTATGTAGGTAACATCATCCTGCAAGTTTCCACCAACCAGACACTTCAGAACCTAACTTTTTTTGGTACTGAAGCTTAAACAATCCTCTGATGCTCACTGACTAACATTGCATATAGGTGTAAAATTTACAGCCATCAGACTCTTACTCCCATTGTCTACCTTGCACAAGACAGATCATTTTAATACAGTTTACAATTTTTTAAGTGTAGTTTATTCATTTTATTGTACTATGCTTTTCTATATTTTTTGTATTTTTTTCATACTTTATGTGAGTGTGGTGGTGAAATCTTTGGAATATTTGTGAAATGTTGTTTGTATTTCTACTCCATTGTATCCTTATATTGTGCAGAGTAAATTGTTTTTGACCAGTTTTGGTTATGTAACTTATCCATCTTATGCCTAATAATAGTGGTTTGGGCCCTGGTTCCTAGATTTAGATCTGGATTGCAGCAAGTAGGATAGATTGTTTTAATCAATCCATAGCATTTTATATTTTTCTGCGGACAATGTAATGACCTGGCTACATGATATTTGCCCTAGGCTGACGTGACCTGCCCAGGTTTCAGAGAATACCATGAAAGACTCCAGACCTTCTTGATGTGGTTCATTGAAACAGCCAGCTACATTGATGTGGATGATGAGCGGTGGGACTACTTTCTGGTGTAAGTGCCATTCTAAACCAACATTAGACTTTCCTCCTTTAACAAAGCTCGGGCTTTTAATTGGTAGACACCAATTATACAGCAACAGTATAATGATATTTTTTTCCCAGGCAAGACAAACCATTGTTTACAAGGCTCACAGTTTCCATTCATTGTGTTTGCGGAGGCCTCCAGAATAGCACTGAATTAAACTCTGTTGTACATTGGAGTGCTGAATGTGGGCTTAAACAGTAAAACAAGCTTTGCCTGTGTTCCCTTTTACTTGCCACCCATTCATGTGTACAATAGGCAAGTGCACTGAAGTGATGCAAAGAGGGCTGATTTATCCAAGTTGCAGCTCCCCAATTAAGTGAATTGTACATTCAGAATAAAGCAGGTGTACCCATTGGGCCCTCACAGCGTAGCTTGCTGACACTGGAAACTATCTTGGAGAATGGAAAAGGAAAATGGACCCTGCATGGGAGCTTGCCTGTAATTGACCTGCTTGGCTTTCTGTTTTATCTGCAGATTTGAGAAGTACAATAAGGACGGGACTACACTCTTTGCGACTGTAGGCTACATGACAGTCTATAATTACTATGTGTACCCAGACAAAACCCGGCCACGTGTAAGGTAATTGCCAGTGATACACGTGTCTCTCTCTCCCTCTCTCTCTCGCTCCTCAATCATCACAAGTGAATCTCCCTAAAGTTCCTAATTCTACCTATAATTGTGTTTGGCTTTATGAAGAGAATAAAAGGTGATGCCAGACACAATATAGTTAGAGCTGGGTTTCTTTCTTCTGCTAGACCCTAATTGCAGCATGTTATTTAAATCTCTTATTTTTGGGATATTAACAAGGTCACTTTTCACTTTAAAATTTGCAAAGTATTCTTTCGTTTGTCAATAATTCCTGTCCTTATTTTTAATAAAAACATTTCAGAATTTATCTTGGAAGAAGGGGGGAATAATAGAATGCTTTAAAATGTATCCAAAAAGCTTCCTCCGTTTTGTGTCTAAAGTAAAATGTGTGCCCTTTGTTGCTGCAACTTGTGGAATTTGTAAACTTCCCGAATTCAGTTTTCTGGTTTGAAGAGCAATCATACTTTACACTATACACAACATTATTTTAGGTTCACCAGTCTGTAATTGGCTTTCTCGGCCATTTTTTACATGTACCCATTAATTGGAGTGCTTTTTATATAAAGCTATTCCTTATGCATTTATATGTTTTTAAAATGCCTATTCTGAGTTTTGTTATTACCGAAGTATCTTTTAAACTGTCTAAGGTAGACTTTGGGATAAAGGTACCACAAGCTGAGAAATGACCTAAAGAGTGAAATCTTACCTTTTATTACATCAAAATGTATAAATGAATGTGGGACACAAAAATCCAAAACTAAAATATAGAATAAATGGTGATCAGGTAACGTCAACAATACAGGAAGGGACCATGGGAGTTATAGATGGCATGAAGGTCTGCAAGTAGTGGGAGAATCCAGTAGATTGGTTGGTTGTATAGGAAGATGTATTCGTATCTGGTTATATTGTCACTTTATAGGTCATTAGTAAGACTTCACCTTGAGTACTGTGTAAAGATCTAACGTTCATCTTTCCAAAAACACAAATAAAATAGAAAAAAAAACAACCAGAGAAGGGTTACTAAAATGATGCATGGTACCAAGATCAACATTATGGAACCTTGACCGATGTCAGAAGTATTAATAGAGTGAAGGAAGATGGTATATTTTTGTAAATTGGAGGATTCTAGAACATTGGGGGATACTCTTTGAAATTGGAAGAAGATTGAAAGGAAACACGAGGGAGATTATTTCTACAGACAGTATAATCATGGATTCATGGAATAGTTTCCCAGCGGTTGGGACTCCTATAGTAAAAGAATATATGAGACCAGTTTCTATTGTGACGACTTCATAAGTATACGTTTAAAACACAACAAAACAAGCCAGTATTTGGAGACTGTGTAAAATAGTCATTAGTGTATATGAGATTGATAAGTTTTAGTCTGTGAACTAGGCAACAGAAAGACAGATGTCTGAGAGATGAATGTTACCGGTGGTCATCACCATTGATATAATGATGCAAGTTTACTATGAAGCTGGATAAAAACATGCAGTGATATATGTAGAACTGCTCGGCTTTATAATTTTATATTGTAACTGAACACTTAAGCCAGGTGCTAAGGGCACACACTGTACACTATACGCATAAACTGCAATAATAACATAGTGTTAAAATGTTTTCACTGATGCGTTACCCTGTATTTCCATCATTTAGATATATTTTGTATTTTGTCTTTGCAGCCAGATGCTGGTTTTGCCTTCGTTTCAGGGTGAGGGCCACGGAGCCCAGTTGCTGGAAACCGTTCATAGATATTATGTTTCCTCTCCCAACATTTTGGATGTCACAGGTATTGTGTTATTTACAATCTGCACACTGTACTTTATCAATTTAAAATGAGAATTTCAATGTAAACTGTTAATATATTGTTAAAATAACAGATTTTAAAGAGGATAAAAGTTTCTACGGTTACAGATTAGTGGTCTGATTTATCCATATTGGCAATCCTGTTATTGAACAGCACGTTCTCCAAGTTCATCTGCTTATCTGGTTGTGAAATGTTGTGGTCCTTCTATAGGTCCATGCATTTATCTATGTCCAATCAAAATGTGATCACGTTTAATAAGCCAGGTCAGACAATCTAGTTAGTGAATAACCTGTTTGGGATGTTTGTCAGGAACTTTGGTGGCTGATGCAAG
This sequence comes from Mixophyes fleayi, assembly GCF_038048845.1. Classification (NCBI taxonomy): domain Eukaryota; kingdom Metazoa; phylum Chordata; class Amphibia; order Anura; family Limnodynastidae; genus Mixophyes; species Mixophyes fleayi. Next base: position 125,211,273 of record NC_134408.1, on the reverse strand, counting down.
CGACTTCATTCAGCCCAACTATGGGAAGGACTGTATTGTTATAATTTGTCTATCCAATTGTGTGGCCAATCTGGTTGCAAATAAAGTTGAATTAGCAAATCGCCATGTGTATGGGCCACTATTGCACACCATCATTTACTGCCTTCCAATGATATATAATGTTACCTATATTTAATTAAAGTGACGTGATGGCAGATCCTGATGGGGGTGGAATGCCATTAATGCACTTAGACATTACATTCTACGGACATTTCGGTGGTCTAAGGTAAGGAATGCCATCGGCCTTCAAACTGTTGCTGAAGGATTCCCTCATGATACTCCGTAACACCTGAGATTCTATGCTTGGCGCCAGTCTGGTTAATGAAACCATTTATCTGACTGCATGTAAAGAAGGTGATGTACTTATAATAAGCTACTGCACGTCGTAGAGACAAAATTATGAAAAGTGAACATTCATATGTTGTGTATTCATATACAGGTGTGGGATCTATTTTCCAGACTGTTCTAAAAACCAGAAAGATAATGTAATTGCTGCTGCTCGATAATTGTGAATGTCTTCGTAGCAAAGTGATTCCTCTTACGTCACTGCGTGGAGCACTGCTAAACAGTTTAATGAAAAGGGACTGCTAGGGGCTGTATAGGGAAATAGAAGGATGACTTTATATGTAGTTTAATATATTGTGTGTCGTGTAATGTATAGATATATCGATACAGATGGAGATATATATCTATGTATATATAAAAAATAATAATTTTGCAATAAATATCCGTTTGGGGATATATATTTCTACATATCTTGGGTCTTCCATCAGAAGCGCAGTTTAAGTGAAGACTACATACCAATGACACCTTTTCCTTTGTCTACAGCTTTTTTTTTCTATGAATCTTTTTGTGACTTCCTCTTTAACATTAAAAGCCAGTGATTGTAGAAACCAATAATTGCCAATTGCACATAATTGCTTTTTGTAGACCTGTTTCAAGGTGGTCAGTTCAATTGTGCTTTTATTTATTGTTTTATAAAGCTTACACAGGATTCTCTTGCAGGCTGTGTAGTATAATACTCTATTATACGCAAGTGCTGTTGCCCATCGAACAGTTTAATGTAATTAGAGAGCTCTATGAAGAGTTGTAAGGACTTATTTTGGAAAGAGGTTGAACTTTCTTTAGCGCGGAACATTGAGAACATTGAGCCAGAACACTTGCAAACAATGGACTTGTTTCTTTCATAGAATGAAGTCTGAAGCCACTGCTTCCGTAGTATTTCATACCGATACTTAAGTGTCTAGTAGCACTCACTGCTATTGTGTACATTACCTATCATCAAAAATGTCAGAGACAGTCTGTGAGCAACTTTAAAATGCCTTTGGATGTGTCCTTTTTATAATGACTTGTCTGCATTGCTAAAAACAAAACATTAATGAAGGGACTTCCATCTAAAATACAGATTGTTGCAAGGGTCTTATATAAAATATTTTTTTAACTAGGAAAAATAGAAAAAAAAACACTTTGACAAAATATTATTTAAATGAAACAAAATAACGTGATTTTTGCAACAACAAAAAAAAATGTATCTTTAAGTGATCACATTGTACCTTTGTTAAATAATTGTGAGAACTTTCATCTGCTCGCTGCTGTGTTGATCTCTTTTATTAATTAAGTTATTTTAAACCAACAAAAAAATGTAGAAAATAAAAGTACATGGACTAAATGTCGACATAACACATGCAGTGATTTCTATAAAGCAGAATGGATAGAATTTTCACAATCTTTTCAGTGATCTGTTTGCACCAACACAGAACAATCTAAATTTGATCAATTTGATATATTGAGCATGTACAGAAAAATGGTCACTTAATTATGATTATTTAGTCTGTCCTCACACAAGTACTGGGAGATAAGTTTTCAAATTTTGCCCATATTTCTGAGCAACCTTTTTTTGTTTAAGATTTGCTCTGAGAGAAGTGCCCCACGTGGGAGGAAATGCATCAAGTAATCCCTGACACTCGCACACCCTGTGATGTCGCCCCTCTCCACCTGAATCTGGCTGTGATAAGCTATCCATAGAGGGGTCTGCAGGACAGCCTGTGGTTACAGGGAGCAAACCATAAAGTACTGCAGTTAGAACCGTATCCATGGGGGGGAACAGTGATAGTGACTGGGAAGATAACTGTCCCCTTTAGCTTCCCATAACCCGATTAGACTGAAAAGTCCCAATCTTTTAATATGTGCTGATGACTCCTGTTGAGTCTTTTTTAATCTTGTGAGTAAAATTGTGTCATTTTTGCTTGTTATGCTCCGTTTTAATATCCTTCATGTTCTGTGTTTTATCTATTTATCTGTAGTAGATTTTTAACATGTAAACTATCCTTCTGCGTTTACTCTCAATAGTGTTACCTTGTATCCTAATGCTGGCGGTAATGTACAGATATATGGTGTCAAATTGTCTTCCAGCGCTGGCCACCTTCTTTACCTTCTCTGTTGTGCCGCTGTAATGTAACACCCTTCTTCATATTTGATATTACATATAATATGTTATATGTGGATGTTTATAACTCATTGTTTCCTAGATGTAATGCATAGTTGTGGTGTTTTTTGTTGTTTTTTTTTGTTTGTTTTTTACAAAAGTGTAATACTGAAATTCCCTACATTACATTTGAGATAATCCTAGTATGTATGTTAAATGAAAAGACCGCCTCACGTGTACTCTATGAATCAAATTACATATTTAAACGTTTAGCATCCCAGCATACATTGAGGAATCGGTAACACCTGTGGTCTGAGCAGAGTCAACGGTCAGACACAGAAAATGCACGTGGCGGAAGAGTGGAAAACGAAGTAATTGAGTTACCTCCACTCTGACCACAGTTACCTCCACTCTGACCACAGTTACCTCCACTCTGACCACAGTTCACGCACGTTACTTTTGGTGATTTTTTTTTTCCCTGTAAGTGACCGACTGTTATTTCAGCTCAGACCACAGATGCTGCCAATTCATTAATTTAAAAGTAGGTTAATTATTTATTATCAACTGTATCTATCGTTCAGTGTAAAATGCGGTTTTTACAGTGATTCTGCAGCAAGCAGAGGTTAGCCATGGTATTGCAAGTAAAACATACCAATGATTTGTTTGTGTGGATAAGTGATGCTGCATGGTTGAAGACTTGTCCAGTGCTAAGAGACAATTTGACAGGAAGTACATATATAACTGGACATTTTAACAGTTGACAGATGAAGTGCCAACCAACTATTGGAAAAACCTGACACATTTATTTGGGGCAGCACAGTGGCCTAGTGGTTAGCACTTCTGCCTCGCAGCACTAAGGTCATGAGTTCGATTCCCAACCATGGCCTTATCTGTGTGGAGTTTGTATGTTCTCCCTGTGTTTGCTCCGGTTTCCTCCCACACGCCAAAAACATACTGGTAGGTTAATTGGCTGCTATTTAAATTGACCCTAGTCTCTCACTCTCTGTCTGTCTATGTGTGAGTGTGTCTATACTAGGGAATTTAGACTGTAAGCCCCAATGGGGCAGGGACTGATGTGAGTGAGTTCTCTGTACAGCGCTGCGGAATTAGTGGCGCTATATAAATAAATGATGATGATGATGATTTATCTGTTCAAATACGGTGTGGATGGCTACAAATATGTAGAAATTAAGATCTAACCAGACTTATCAAATCTCTTAACAATCGTGTATTGTAATTATTATCAGTATTTTGTTTTGTGATTTATTTTCACTTATGCTGATTAACAGGCGATGACTGCTGTTTTGATCTGAATTAGTTTTATATGGGCATAAATCTTTACTAGTTTGGTGTGATTTGTGATTCTTTGTGTGCAAATGTAGGAGTCTCTTGTCAGCAGTACATTTTGTTGGCACTATGGCTACCTGGCATCTGTACTTGTACAGCCCTAACACAGAGGCCTACCAAAGCACATGTAGAAACATGACCTTTCTGAACATTGCAGCCAATACTATAAATATCTAACCATCTGCACCTATATTAAAGGCGAACACTGACTTGATAATGTGTCTGTCTTTTTTTTTTTTTTTTTTTTTTTTTTTTTAAAGTGACTCTAAAATATTGTACGGTCTACTTTCTGCTAGGAAAAGCAGAAAATGGTCGCAAAGAGGTGAAAAATTGTTTTCTCACCTTGTGCAGCTATTTGTGTTCCTTTGCCAGTGTCTTTCACTGGAGTCTTTTCTAAATGTTGCTGAAAGGGTTACATGTAACACTTAGTGAGCTGGTGCTTAGTTAAAACAGGTGTCATTAGCAGCTTTTTGTGTTCTACATATCTGCTGATGTGTTAGAAGCAAAACTTGGTACCTGCTACTGAATGTTGGCATTCATGTCCATCCAAAAAACAGCGAGGGTAAAGGGAACTAATTGCTGCTCTTCGTTGATAGTGTCATCTATACAGACATGATCTGTGTCTTCTACAACCATTGCGAGGAGCTCTGCTACACTAGAAAACAATTTGTCGGGAAAGAGAATGCCAGGGGGTAATGTGTGTTGAGACATGTTATTTTTAAATGGGTGCTAGTGTCTTTTAAGCATGATGATCCTTACTACAATGGTAGAAACACTGATCTGGGAAAAACATTTGGCTGGAAAATCCAAGTCCTGGGGATACTCTATTGAGTAATACAGGTGTGTGTACTAAAATGTGGCCACAGCTTGCCAGATGTGTTACACACTGACGTGGCTTGATCACGTTACCACTGTTATAGATCTGTTTAAGTGTTGGTGGCTTCACCAGGACCCACATAGCTGGCCTATTAAGGATGTAGCCACATAATCAGCTGTCTGGTCCTGGTATAGTCGCCAATACTTGGGGAGAAGAGCGTGTTTTGTCATCTCTAATAAGTAGCTGTACAGTATAAAATATAATCACCACTCTTGCCAAATTGAAGGGCAAGTACTGGTGTATGCATGTAGATCTGCATGCCTTTTTATATGTGTGCATATGTTGTACATGTGCGTATGACAGCAGGGTATTGCTGGCAGTGTATATGTTGAATTTGGTAATAGAAGATATAATGTACCTCTGCTGCACAATGTAAGAAGTTATTTCAGAATTCCGGTACCTGTATAAAAGCCCTGGGTCATGGAACTTCTATGCCTTCTAGATTCCTAATATTTTACTATATGAATGCATTATTCCCATTATATGTAACTTCTGGAGGCACATGTGAAACAGGAAAGATAAGAATGCCTTCTTTTTTTTTTTTTTTTTGTTGGTTCTTTAAAGTGAATTTAGTTTTGTGTCATGGCAGAGAATGTCTTGTTCGTACATTCGCGCTTCTCGTGCCAAGCAGTCAGCATATGCAGTAGCATGGAAAGGAGATCGGTTGTTGAAAGATAAGCTGCCAATATTCTCCTGTCTGTTTGAAATGTATCTGTCATGTTAATCAGAAAAGCCTGTTTTAAGAAAATGTTTTCCAGATTACATTGGAGTTTATTATACGATTACAGCACTTTTCTTTGATGTTCTATAATGCTTTCCGTTTCAGATGGGCCGCAGATTTGCCATTTACTCTCCAGAGTAACATTTGCTTATGGGCTGGGGAGATAAGATCTGTCCCCCTAACCTTGTGCTTGTAAACATGTATATTATACTGTAGACAGAACAAGTCTGCCCTGTGAGAGGACTTTACATAGCTTTTTGTTTCTTCTGTGCTTTTTATTGCAATGTTTTGAAATCCGTTCAAAATGATGCAATATTCAGATCCAGTTTGGGGGAGGGAGGTAACATTTGAACCCACCGCCTATCATCTGTAATCTACAACTGGTTAATCATTCATGATTTACTGAACTACCACCTAAGAACGCTCCTGGTGCTGCGTCCATAGCAGTGATGTTCAGAGGGGAGTCTCCTTAGCTGGGGTGGTCTGTCTTCTGTATAACAGATGTGATGTTGTGTTGCTGATTTTGCAAAGTTGCCATTAAAGACAGCTCTTAGAGCCACACGTTGCCATCTTGTTTGCTGTGTACATTTTTAGGATACAATTTTTTTTTTATTTGACTAGGGTATTAAAATAACTTTCTTGGATTCCTTGGTCTGAAATCGGGTGGCTTTTAATTTTTGCCTGTATGATACCTATCTGAAGCTCACCAGCACTTGTAGAGCTACAAGACCCATCAAGGTGTGCCAGCTTTTGGTAAATCGGTGACTCTCCGGCTGTTTTGGGTAGCCATAATGTTAAAACCCCAGTTTATAATGTACATTTTTTAATCTGCTGTGACACATGCATGGGCTAATTTAGAGAACGTACTGCCTGAGAAATCGTTACACTCTAGAGCCAAAAGCAGAGTATGTTTAATGTGTTATCAAATTACAATAACTCTGGGTAAAGATTCAAACAAGGTAACTATTGAAAAGAGCCGTTTACTAGAGATCAGTGTGCATGGTTACATGGCTATTGCTCTCTATATACTGACTGATGGATGCTGCTGGAGGTGAGGAGGGGTTTCTGCGAGCGTGAACTCCTCAGACTTGGTATTTCAGCATAGACTCCTCCAAGCGTACAGAAATGGTCATTCCTAAGTATTAAATGTACTAGAAGGAGCCCGATACTGCATAATGTCACAAAACGTATGCATAATTGGATATTTACTGGTTATGCATGTTGCAAGATGGCTGTGCATGTAGGGAGGTAGTGGAGTAGGTCTCAATCCATTTATTTAGATCTTTATGATAAGAAAAGGAAAAATATGTTGGATGGAATAGTGCACACAGTACGGCATTTGATCTTAAAGTTGACTTTTCATGATGATTACTTCTGTTTGAAAGTATTTGGAAAGTTGCCTGCAAGTAAAATTTCTGCATGTCTAAAAGCTCAGCCAGGCTCCGTGTTGGGAAATCGGCATCAATGAGCCAAACATTGCACCGTTTGAAAGATGCACAAGGCGGTCTGATTTAATGGAGCTGTACAAAGCGGACTTATTTTTTATAAATGCTCCTGTACATTGTAATCAAAGGTATTCATATATCTATGGCACTAACAGGCATTGTAGTTTTATCAAATATTTTACCACTTTGTGTTGCTGTTCTGTTGATGTCTGTACGTGGAATTTTATCTCTATTTAGTGAATAATCTGCCCATTGTCTCAATACAAATATGTAAAAATTGCAGGAAATTAATATCCCTAATCTTGCATATCCATGTAAGATTAGAGTTTTTCTTTAATTCAACATGATTAAAAAGCACATTCTCCACTGTATACAACCTGGAATGTGAAATGACGCTTGTATTACAGGGAAATAATTATACATCCAGTAGCTACAAATATTAATGGTTAAAATCATCACTTGTACTAACAGTGTTCTATCCCCACCATCACCATATGTAAGTTTGAAATACATTTCTAGTGTGCCAGACTATCCACGTTGAGCTATTACTTGTCCACATTTACTACCTGTTTTCCAATGAGACTGAAGCATCTTCTGGTACAACAAAGCACAATAAAAAAATGTACCTTAAATAAATGTTGAGCAGTGTTCTCTAAAACCCTTATTTCACCAAGTCTGTGTGTTTGTACTACAAACCATGTAAAGATTCCTGTCCCTGGCGTTTTGCTCCTCATTAAACGGTTTAGCAGCTATGCTGAAGCCACTGAAATGCAGTCATTTCCTTTTTGTGTTTTTCAACTCCCTGGATAATGCGTTTCTATGTATTTTTATCTATCCATTTATCTGTCTAATGTGTGAGCCTAAACTAGCATTATAGAATGTCTAAGGAAGGATGTGTTATAAAGAGGAAATCTGTGTATATTTTGTCCCACCCCTCCCTCAGTGGTTAATATATAATTTTTTGAACTTACATTTTATTCAGCAATATATCTTCTAAGTATAATACTATGTATGTTGGTGTGTGGATAGTAGAGAGAAGCTTACTTCTAACACCTGCCTATCTCTCCCCTCTTACACAGTCCATGCTGGCTCCTGGAATCCGTCCCCTTTTCTTTGTGAATGTCTCTTTGTGACTGTATGCCCCCCTATACTTTTCAAAGTGGGCAGTGCCCAGACTTCTTGAACCTTGGCCCATCAGCTGTAAATGTAGGGGGGGAGGGGGAGCATGAAAGGAAACGTTTTGGAAATCTGCTTTTGCTTTGTTGGAAAGGTAGACTTTTTTAAATGATTAGCATGCATGAGCTATTTTTATGCACATTTTAAGTGCTACTTAAAGTGTTTATTGCATATTTGTGAATGCCCAAAAGGGGTGATTGGATGCCTTGGAAGTAGAAGGCTCCAAATGTGTAGCTTTACGTATATATGGGATTTTTTCCCTAAATTGTATTATTTATTTTTTTCTCTCCTCCATTACTAGAACATATTCCTTTTTCATAGCCGGTAGCTGAGCATTTTCTATGACTTGCATTGTTTAAAGTCTTCACCCCAGGAAAAATGTAACTATAATGAAGCACAAAATGACAAACAAATGTTTCAATTAAAACAAACCATTGTGACAAATATATATATTTTGGGTAGTACGAGAGAGTGTGTAGTGTTCTGATCATGTGGTTGACAAGGGAATGCTTATGTATGTTCTAAAGAATGTTAGGCATGTCCTCATTGTGTCCTGCAATACCGAATATGTTCCATGTCATATTTCTTTTCTGCTGCACAAATATGGTTACCATATGTTGTAGGACTGTATCTTCACTATGATTCTATGTTGGTAGACTTGAATTTTGTGCTGTGTGTGTGAGCTAAAACTATTTTGTTTTATTACAATCTGTATGCTGCTAATGGAATTATTATATTGTTTATCATACAGTATTATTGGATGATCTTACTAGATCTGGAGTTTTTTTGTACATATGTAGAATTGGATACCATGTTGGGTGCTAAATGATGCCCCCCCCCCCCCCCCCCCTTTCAGTTAATTTTCATAAGCCCACCAAATGGGTATGGAGCAAAGAGTCCAGTCGGTACTATTGCCTGCAGAAGTATTACAGAAATTTGAGACCTTATCCTTGACAATCGCCATTGTCTCATTCAAACCAATCACGTGACTCTGACACTGGAAACCTCTCTTAATAGCACCTAATGTTTCCCGAAGTCTGGAGCAACCTTATTAGCTTTGCGCCAGTGAATATTGCTTTGTTTGAATGAGTCCAAATGCTCTATTTGAGGAATAAAGCTTCGGGATTTTAGAATATGTGCATAATTTTTTTCAGCATCAATTTAATTTGATATTTCTAATTGGTCAATAAACAGATCCTATGTTCACAAAATAATTGCAAACTCAAAAAGGAGGATAAGGGAAAAATACTTGTTTTGGTTAAACTGAGAATGCTGAACCTGCATTTTTGTTGCTTATTCGTTTAAAAAAATGAACTAAGCCTTAATTATTTTTATTTTTTTTCTGAATAGAGCAATGGTAATTTTGAAGATTTGCTTAAGAGTACAAGCACTGAAATTTTCATTGACCTTTATGTCTCCCGGGTTAACAATGCTATGATTGGCTGAATTATTTGGCAGTAAAAGGGTGCAGGCTTCTCTGAACAATTAAATCTTTTTGTTTCCTTCTCTTTGAAACGCTGGGTAGTTATGTGCTTACAGTACAATGGAGTGGCTAATGACTATGGATAATGGTAGCCAGGCTGGTTTTCCCAGGCAGCTGTGTCGATGCTTGGGATTAAAGAGCCCTTTACACAGCAAAATAATAAAGTATCTAATGTGTAAAATGTCTATCCGTCCTCATCAGTGACATTTTTCCTTTTTGTGTTGGTGTATTTTTTTCCATATGAAGACACATGGCATGATTGATAAAGTATGCTGGTAGTATACAAAATGACAAATATACAATTTACTTTCCCACTGCCTTGCTATGTGGCAATATTAAACTATATGATTTTAGTCTACAGCATTCAACGCAGAAATCCTATAGTACATGGCTATATAAATGTTTAGTGTATAGATGCAACCTTTATGGAGTCAGAATTGTTTCAAATAAAAAATACACAAATTTTCTGAAAGTGTGAGTGTGTTTTTTTTATCTACAGTCCAATATTAAAGCCTTTATGTTGGCATATTATGCTGTGTGTTGTAATTCAATGGCTGTCTACAAATAAACAACAACAAAATCCTTTGTTATAAATTAAACAATAATCCAACCTAAAGTCAATGTGAACGGCTTGTCGGTTGAATGTCCGTTTTAGACATGAGACTGTATGAAGTCTAATAGTTTGGCCTGAGACCTGTCAACTATATTATATAAGAGTATATTGTATTAATGAAACAAACTCAAAATGCAAAACACTTCAGGGCTTTTGTGGATACAATTCAGGGGGTGATTTTCTAAAAATATACATTTGACTCTAGCTTGGCGGATCTGTGTTCACATTTCTTGTCCAATCAGGTTAGGAGTCAGTGTAAATTGTCTTATTTTAATGTTCTCCTTAGCTAATTGGACCCCGACGTAAATCACCCCTTTGCATAGTCGGGATAAGTAGCAAAGAGATCAATTTAAGAGGTGCTGTGAATACATGTGTTCAATAAGCTTGCATGCTATCTGTATTGTAAACTTGGACACCCTAAAATGTCAACTATAAAGATGTATATTAATAGCAAAGTCCTAGGGCTAGATTTACTAAGCTGCGGATTTGAAAAAGTGGGGATGTTGCCTATAGCAACCAATCAGATTTTAGCTGTCATTTTGTAGAAAGTACTAAATAAATGAATAAATGAAAGCTAGAATCTGATTGGTTGCTATAGGCAACATCCCCACTTTTTCAAACCCGCAGCTTAGTAAATCTAGCCCCTAGTGTTCACATCACTTTGTAAGTTTTGAAATTCACATTTTTAGAACCCTAATAATGTAACTTATTTGGAAACAAAATCCTGCAACTACACCAATATTTAGAATTGCACAATTTTTATTTTATCTGCTTTTTGTTTCATTATGTCTAAAGTGCAAGCCAGAAGACATTTTAGACCATTGACACTTTCTTTCCTTCTTCCTCCAGCTGAAGATCCATCAGAAAACTTTGTCAGGCTCAGAGACTTTGTTCTTGCAAAGCTTTGCCAAAATCTGCCATGTTTTTCTCCCGAAAAACTTCTTGATGGGTTCAGTCAAGAGATGGTGACAGAAGCTCAGCAGAAACTCAAGATAAATAAGGTAGTTTAACTTCAGCACTGCCTGTGGTGGCTTGGTGCACACTGTATTACTCTTTCCATTGACATGCTGTTGACTCTGACAAATTCCTAAACTTGGAACATGTTTTTTCATTTTCTTTACAAGAACACTGCAGACACTATTCCATATGATTATCTGGCTTTCATGGGAATTTCGTCTCCTTTCCTTGAAAGTCGACAGTAGTGGGAACGACATGAACTTTTACTTCTGCTAAGGATGTAAGGAGTACACTAAAAATATTCTCTAAATATGTGCACTTTACATTCCCTTAAATGGGCAGCAAAGCATATTATGTACAGAGACTATACCTGGATGATTGCACAGGTTATTTGGTGCTTGGTGCTATCATAAACTATAACAGACTATATATTTTTTGCACACACTATATTGAGCAATGGAATTTGCACTTATATAGTACATCCAGGAGTCTCATAAATACGTATTTTGATGCCTTTGTGTCTGCAAATCTGGGAAGACGACCAAGATTACATAGCAGAACAAACCCTTTCAGCACGAGAGCAGAAACCACTTGAGCAACGACTCGATTACCATATATTTCGTTTTTCAAATGTATTATGTTAAGCTTTCTAATATTGTTTTCCGGGTGTATAGTGCTATATATTGTATATTGCTCATGGATCTCTTGCTTCATCTTCCATGTAAAAATGCTACATAACGTTTCATATAGCACTCATATAGCCAATTCAGTTATCTGTGAGGTTCTGCAGCAGCGTTGTGCATGGCTTATAAGCACATTACAAGCAATTACAGTAGTGTGAGAATCAATATAAAACATCACACAGAAATGCACCACATGATACAATTATGGTAACTCGCTACTAATTGAATCGACCTCTTACATTTGTGGGGTGGGGGTTCTGACCCCTTTTCACTGTACTTATGCCTTTTGCCATTTGCATGCCCAGACCTTTCATTGTTTTACTTATTAGTGTATAGATCCGTTTTACCTAACTTTTCCGGTGTGTATGTACCGTTTATTTCATCCCCTGCCGTGCCACAACAGGTATGAAGCGATATTAAAATATCATTCACAGTTTTACTTTACTGTTGTACATTGAGTGACTACACATAGGTTAGAATTGTCAGATTGCCCATAAAAACTCATGATGTGCTGCTGCAGTGGGTGAGTGCCTCAAGTGGGGGAGTGGTGGGAAGGAGTTACCCCCAGGAAGTTAACAAAGTGAAAACGTATGGCTTCTTTAATGCCCTATGTAAACAGAACACCATAAACATACTGCTACCAAAAGCACCCAATACTTATCTTCCTCTGAAGAGTGATCCCCTACTTTACCTTGTTTAAAAGCTTCTCTCATACCGCCCCCTCTTCCCCTTCCTTCTCTGTGCACAATCTAATCTATTTATATCCTCCAAGACTGAATGTTCTACATAGTAGCAAAACCATCTCACTACTTCTACTCATTCATCTCCCTATCCAACCAAGCTTCCGACTGATCTTCCCCATGGCCACAATGGTTGCTTACCTTTTAAGTCTCCTGTAATAAAGACTCCTAGATCCCTTTCCACTTCAGTAGTTAATAGTTTAGTGACATTTATACTATTTTCAGCCTTTTGGGTTTTTGAAACCCAATTGCATGATATTGCATTTTTATCACATTGAAGTGTAGTTGACACATTTTTGACCATTCATGTAGTTTACCTAGGTCAGCAATCATTTTGTTCACCCTAGTGTGTCCTACCATTGTGCTTAAAAGGTAGACTTTACCTTCAATACCAGCACTAGATATTGGATGAGCACTGGTTCGAGTACTCCACTTGTCCTACTCTAGTCATCAAACATCATCATCTCAATTCAACTACTATCCTATCCAAAGCTTTCTAATGTACTAAGCTGTCCGTGGTGTGGGACAGTGTCCAATGTCTAGGTAATCTATATCAATGGCTCCAGCTAGATTTGTTACCTTAGTCACCCAGTCAAAAAAGGTCCTATGTATTTGACATGTGCTCCCCCAGTAAATTTATGCTGCTTGTGGCCTTGAAAGTTGCTTGGTCCGACATATTCTACAATTCTTTCTTTCAGTGTTTTTTTTCTATTAATTTCCTCACAACCAATATATCTGGCTCGCTGGTTTTTTTTTTTTTTTATTCCTCTGAGTCAGCTTTTATATTTTTTTGCTTTTAGAATAATTGCTACCTCTTTTAAAAACCAAACTGGATTCCCTTCCTTTTGCTTTTTAAACGTGATAACCCCATATTATACCATAATTTTATTTTAATGGCTTTGGAGGGTAGACTATAGATATATATTTTTTTTCTTCTCTCCGCAATTTTGTCATGGCAGACAGCTAGATCTTGAGGCAGCGGTCTTGGAAGTACGCCTTCAGAACTCAATTCCTTTCCATGCCTTTCCCTCCATCTCTATTGTCTTCAATTCCTACCCATCCCCATCATAAAACTTTCCCTCCTCTCGCTTCCCTTCACCCATATCATCTTTGTTTCCTTCCCTGCTCCTCTTGAATGTTGGATCTCACACACTTGGCCCTCTATCGCCTCATCCTCTTTGTAAGGTGTCTTCTAATGTAGTTGCTTTCTCTATTGTCTCTTGTAGTGATTTTTACTAATTCAATTTGGATTGTTTGATTATTTATTTATTTTTTAATTAACACAACACCTCTCATATTTTACAAGAATAAATGTGTGTGTTACATGTCTGCTTATTTTATTTATCAGCAACATGCAAGACGTGTTTATGAAATACTTCGGCTCCGTGCAACGGACATGAGCGATCCTGAAAAATCCAAGGCTTACAGATTAGATATCAAAAAGAGACTTGTTGGCCCATATAAGGTATTGCTGTGTTTTCTACCTGTGTCCAAACGTTACCAGCATGTAATACTAATTTGAACAAGGTCATCTTGTTAGGCTGTGCAAGCTGATCCTGCTTGTGTTGTTTGTAGCACACATGAATACTTCATGCCTTGTCGTGTTTAATGGGTAATGAAAGTCTGCCACTGTTGTGTTTATGTAGTATAAAGTGGTGCTTTTATTTTTGGTAACACAATTAAAGTTGGTGATGCATAGTACATAGATCAGTAGTATATGTTCCATGATACAGTCAGTAGTAACCAGATTTATGTATACGCATTACTGGCATGTACCACTGTAACAGCCACTGTGGCATTTGCTTATTGTTATGCAGTACTGTAAGGATTCTCATATATTTACTATTGCATAGCCCCTTATAACTGCACGGTTACCATATTTTCATCTTTACTAATGCATTTAATGCCTATTTTGAGCTTTTAAACTAACCAGATGAGGTACCCCTTGAATCTGTCTGAGGTACACCTGGGGGTATAGACTCGGATGCATTATATATTTAGTACTTGCTGTGACATCACATCGTGCTATTCTGCTTGACATCACAAGTCTTAACTGATGATTCTTGTTAAGTATAAGACCTCAAAGCTGTACCTTCGCTCACAACCTTCACTCCGGAGTGATGCAAGATAGAAAGCTTCTGCATCCTATTAATATTGTTTAATGTCTGCTTGTAAAAAACGATTGGGACAGTTAACATGCTAAATAGATCTATTTAATGCAGGTTTAGATCTTGGATTTTCATTTTAAATGTCTTAAACAATCATTACATGGAACACTATTTTATCCTTTAAAATGGGCAGACAAGAATGCAATAAATGTATGTTCACAGGAGTGGGTGTATTTTACCCAATAATTGGACATAGCCATATAGCATTTCTAAAGAAAACCATTTCACCTAGTGCCACAAGCATTTATAGATATGATGGTACAGTAGTTAGAATTTCTGCTTCGGGGTCTTGGGTTAGATTCGGATCAGAACGCTGTCTCCATGCAGTTTCTATGTTCTCCCCGTGTTTGCATGGGTTTCCTATGGTGCTCTGGTTCAATTTCATGCTCCAAAGACACACTAGTAGGAGAATTGGCTTCCATACAAATTGTTCCTGGTGTGTTTTCGCCACTGTCAGAGAAATCAGATTGTAAGTTTTACTGGTATAGGGACTGTGCAGTAGATTGTATTGGCACTGTATAAAGGATAATATGTGTGGTACTTTGAGAAAAGGATCTGTTCTTGGCCTCTGAGTAGAGGAATGTATGTTTATTGTTAATATGCTTCTGCTACAGGAAACAACATGACAGGCTTGTTTTGTGGCTTTTTAACTTGGCCTAATCTGAGCTAATATTTTGTTGTACCCTTTTACAGAAAAACCAGAGGGAGCTAGCCAAGATGAGGCGATGTTTAAATCCTGAGGAGCTAACCAATCAGATGAATCAAATCGACCTAAAGACACAGCACGAACAGCTGGAAGAGAGCTACCAGGAGCTTGTGTCTGAATACAGGCGGACGTTGGAGAGGCTCGCCCAAGCATAAAGCCATTTCTTTACAAAGATCTCAAATATTGTTCAACTATCACAACTTCAGTCTTTTCTGGTGTTGCCAAACAATCTGTCCTGAATAAAGTCCACAGTGTAATCTGTTCATTCTGTTGCTGAACTATTGGTTTTTAAAATTCAGAGGCAGCATTGATCTTTAATCTATCAATACCATTCATTTATGGCAACACTTTAGTATGCTGCATAAGCACAATCTTAAAGGACAGCTCTGTTTTCATGGAGACTTTTTTTTCTATGGGGTTATATGTTCAAAATAGAGACCTTAAGGGTCTGTTTTGCAAATATAACCCTTTATCCTATCTTTAACTGTTTACTATATACACTCTCTAGTAGTGTATATAGCACTTGCCTGTTCTGTTGTTTTCAGAGGGAGTGTGGGGCTGGCCGGTTTGAGACCTCTGTCTAAAGCCAGCCCCTTACACAGCTTTGTAACCCAGTAACATCTGGTTTGAACAGAGTAACATAAAAAAAAATAAAAAAATACGGGAACTTCAAGAAATATTCTCGTACCTGATTGGCTCCAAACACAACTTGTAATACACCAGTATTAGTAGGGTGCCTCTGATGCAGGTCTCTGTAGGCACAATATCTGTGGTAAGCTGTATACTTTTAGCATTACTTCTTTGTATCAAGAATCACATGTACATATACAGTGCACAACTCTGTTCCAGACAAATTACATATACACTGTTATATACTGGTTTACTGTGCATTTCAACTGTTTATTTTTCTAGCATTCTAGGTACTAATGTATGTACTTATTCAGTGGCACTTACTAAAAATAAAAAATAGTAATAGAAAAATGTTCTGTTGTGTGTTTTTCAGTTATTCCTCCTCTTGTATTTGGCACATGTTAACCATTTTTTCCCTTCAGTGTAAAGCTAAGGGACCTGTCAGAGTGGAGGCTCCTGCACCAAATACATAGAGTTGAACTGCCCTATAGTCACAATGTGGGTTTCAGAACTACCACGGATATACTCTGTAAGCACCTTGGACAGGGATGGTAGTGGGTATTTGAATGCTATACTTGAAATTAACATTTGTTACTGTTGGTAGCTAGATTTAGGTGACATAGACCCCTGGGGGGTCTATTGTTAACCACTGTTTCCTGTCTACTGTTGTAGATGCCTTTCATTTATGGTGATTGCTTACTCTTAAGGATATGTTTTCTTCTCTCCTGCTCTGTCCCTCACAATTCATTAGAATCATATTTGCATAATTTCAGCAATTCTTACGACATTGCTTTCCATGTGTAGTACACTAACTTTAAATAAAATCACCAAAACTCTGTATTTTTTGCAAGGCAATGGAGAGGTGTCTTAGGAGCCTCTTGTGTTTCACAGATACGTTTTATATACACAAATAAGTAATTTGGTAGATTAAGTCGATTGATCATAATATTGTATATAAATAACATTGGACAGAGGGCTTGTTTTAAGCTTGCTTCCAAAAACATCCTGACAAACTGTTGGACTCTGGAATTCTCCTTCAAATCCAGCACTTTCTTAATCCAACCACCACATTACCAGGGCCTGTAGGTCAGTTCATGGAGAAATAATTACTTCAGTGCCTGATTATTGTTATAGATTGAGTGTTCCATTAATAGAATAATCTAGATATCCTTAATATGGGGACTTTATGTTGCTACCTGACAACAGTACCATCTCATTCCACACTAACATCACATTTTTATTTTCATTTTATTTTTTGTAGAGTAATAAGAAGTAAAACTTGTTTTTGCACACACTATTCAAGAAGAGCCTTTAAAACAACCTAGTTGGTTAGCAAAATGTTGCAGAGTGCTTCAAATAACACAGACGATTTATAAAAATTCCTTACCACAATGATGGGGTCCCTAAAAAAAAAAAAAAAAAAAGTTAAAACCACTTACTACATTAGGCAAGGTGTGTGCAATATTTGGAGAGATGGGTTAACAGAAAAACCAGAGTGGAACGTGTGCCTCTGGTATGTGATGTTTCCTGGGACAATATATGTTCATTACATAACAGCCAACACCACTTTTAATCTTCTGACCATCATATTCCAGCTTTTAGATAATAACTTTCACCATATTGTTTGTTATCTCAAGTTGTTTACTAAGGATGGGCACACACTGCAGCTTTTTCAGCCAAATATTGGGCCAAACACCCGATAAATGACCGTTTGGCCAATATCGCATTAGTGTGTATACTTGCATGATAAACAACAGTCGATCCAAAGTACCGATCATAGAGTCATTTGATTGGTCGGTAGAACTAAAAATCTCGTTCCAACTGCCTTCTGATCCTGCAGGGTGTATGCACTCACACGACTGTCGGCCAAGAGAGAGAGAGAGAGGAGGAACCTATCACTCTGTGTTGTTAAATGTATACAGCGCTGTAGGTGGATTAATTTGTCCATTCGTTCTCAGACTGAATATTTAGTTTGAGTCGAAGCTAATGTAATTTATAATGACATTGTGGAAAAGTCAAAGTTTGTTTTGTGTGTGTTATAAACAGTGTGACAGGAATGACTGACTACACTGCGTTTGGACCAGATGAAGAGAACAGATCTGAAGGTAAATCGTGTGTAGTTTGTATGCATGTATCGTCGGACCTTAAGTCATAGGTACAATCGTTGTAGATAGCAGATTGGTCGTAAAATTATTCAGTGTGTACCTAGCCTTACCCGTTAACTTATTCAAAGTCTATATCCATTTACTACAGTACTTCTCATACAATAATAAAATGATTTTTTTTCTATTAGTTAAAAGGGTAGCAAATATATCCATTAAAATCACTAAATCTAGAGAAAGACACCCTTGCGTTTACTAGTAACTAGTTGACTATAATTTCTCTATTAAGGTCGTCAGACCATTACTTTAAGATAACAGAAATCTATTCTGCCATAAAATGGCACATAGGCAGGGGAGTATAAGAATTTTTTTTAGACCAAAAACAAACAAAACTCACAAGTTTTATTACAAATCCACTTAAAAAGAAGTATTAACGGATTCCTAGTGTCGCCCTCTTCCAGCAAGGACAGGTGCGATGCTGCTTTGGTGACAAAGGGGAACGTGCAAGTACATAACAGAGCAAGGATTAAAAAGGTTAAGAGAAAAAAGAAAAACTCCCCAAAAGCTTGTCGAATAGAATTTTGTATTAAAAATGACAAAATGTGTTTCGGGAAACTGCAGTGTAAGTCAAGATCACCAATTTAGGATTACAAGGAATTAAAAATTCTGAAAACGGTTGTTTTTATGCAGATTTACAACAATAAGAGGAAATCCTCTCAGACAAACTGTAATCAGAGATTAGACGTAAGCTTGTTAAACAAGCTCCATCTCCCTGTAGACTGTTAGCTGAGCAGACTCCATATTCCTTTTCAAATCCCCCAAGGCCACTTGAATACATTTACTACTTATCTTAAGCCATGAATATTTGATGAACTTTCACAATAACATATTAGTGTGTAGACATAAATTGGCAGACTGATTGGAACTTCAGTCGTTTGTAAAATCATGATTGAGCACAAATTAGCAAGAAGCTGTGTGCTGAAATGTAAGCGCTGTGAATTGGCGCACAAATCTTTGCACAACACCTCGCAAAGGCTCATTACACAAGGACTCAATCATTGCTCTTTAGATTTTCAGTGGTGCTCCCAAGTTCAAACTACATATAATAAAAGAATGAAACACTTATAACAGGCATTTTAAACAAGTGTTACAAGTTATAACAAATCTTACTGTAAAGTAGGAAGGAGTTGGCGGCTGTAAGTGAAGGCTTGGAGAGCCGCATTCAGCCCTATGGCCGGCTGTTGCCCATCACTGCACTATAGCCTAACTAATATTCATAAAGTCGGATTTAAATTTCTGAGATCCTGATCCCTAGAGAGTTTTCTCAGAAGAGTGGATGTTTCTGGCCTGGAGATCACTGCAGTAATTTTACTTAAATCTAATCCCAACAGAGAAATATTTCTTATGTATGGAATAAATGAGAATTATCAATAAAATATGGATATTTATTTTTTTTATTTTTTTTTTTTAGATCAAAAGATTTTTTTATTGTAATTATTACATACTACAACCTATGATTAACATATTGCAGCCTGGGAAAATAATAAGTTGCCTCTTGTGTTTGGAAGGGTTAGGATTGTGACTCAGGCAAGCCCATTCTGGACCATATGAGTTAGCTTTAGACACACTCCTACATTTGCAATGCATAGTGAAACTCCTTAAATGCCACTTACAAGAAAATGGATTGTGTTAAATATAAATGTATGCGGCTGTTGCTACATTGTAACCTTTAAAATGCTCTTTTCTGATTGCCACAAAATAATAATTCCATTTAGATCTGCCGGCTGTATTTCCAGGTTAGGCTATGCTGATTGCCTCTCTGTCAAATGCGAAAATCATTTACATTGTACTATTTGTGCAATACATATTGCGGATCATGTCCATGACTAGGTAAAAACAAATAATTACAGTCTAATGCTTCTGCACATTACCCTTCTTGAAATACTTTGCTTGCTCTGCTGGAGTACACTAGTTATTGCGCAATTCGCCGGCGTCCTACAAGTTCTGTACTTTAAAAGGTGTTTGCTTTTTGTGGTAGTTTGACTCAGGGGCGCTCCGTTATTAAACGCCCTCTTGTCTAGTGCGTGATTGAGTTTCCGCCAGTGCATAGGAGCCAATCGGCGGTCTTGGATATAGTCACGTGAGGATGCGTCACTGGATGCACCTGGTGTGCGATGCCGGCGCTCACAGCTCTCCGCTGTATTGTGTACAGAGGTAAGAGGCGGGCGCGCGGTGTGTCACGTGTAACACGCGGTGTGCAGTAACACTATGCTCACCGTGTCCTGTGTGACAACATTAAAACTTATGGCAGCCTAACATAATGTGGACTATTTTATTCTTACAGCAAGTTGTGTGGTCATAGTTAACATTTCATTACAGTTTTCCTCGCATTTATATTATATTTGTCCCAAATAACCATCCGGGTTTCTGACACTTTGTAAAGAAATATGTAATGCTGATTTATTTCCCTTTGGCTGCTGGTTGGAGACATTTATAAATAGTTTGCACATAAAATCTTTGCAAGAACAGCGATAGGAAATTGGTGCCCTATTGCGCCCCCACAGTTATAAAAGTGCACTGCAACTAATTATCCCCCCCCCCCATCCCTAGATCTGTTCTCATATAGGCCTAGGATAAGTAGCTCATTAGCTCCAGTTTTGTTTTGTTTTCCACAAGTACTACTTATGTCAATGTTGGCTAACCTGTGACACTCCAGGTGTTGTGAAACTACAAGTCCCAGCATGCTTTGCCAATATAGAGCAGCTTATTGCTGAAAGGGTATGCTGGGGCTTGTAGTTTCACAACACCTGGAGTGTCACAGGTTAGCCAACACTGACTTATGTAATACCCAGGGCCACTCATAAGAATTATGCCCCGCCCTGACAAATTTTGCTTGGGCCACCTCTCCTTGAGGGATGAGTTTGAAAAAATACAACAAAACATTAAATTTTAAGCAGAAAAACTATTTTAATAATACTGACTAAGAAGTTTTATAGTAAACACCACACCTGTGTTTCTCTGGTGGTTTTCTAATAGAAGGGTAGTAAGCTTTGAACTAGCTATTCCCAGTTATTGCAATTAGAAGATCAGCTGTAGAGACTAGATGGTACTGTAAAACACATTTCTACCCACTGTACAGTCTGTGGAGCCTTACATATAAATGACTACAATAGTAATACATACTTAGGGGCTCATTTAGAGTCGGACGCAAAGTCTGTGTAAGAAGTGTAGGAGTGGGAGTGTGCCGCAGCTTGGTAGGGTATTACGAGTGGCATGCAACCCCAGTTGCGTCCCCAGGGCTGCCAAGAAGAATTCAGGGCCCGGGTACAACAAATTCATGGGGCCCCCCTCATAGTGAAGTAAGCAAAATATTAGGTGTTTGGTCATGCATTCAGGGGCGTAGCTAGCCAAACGGCGGTGCAAAAAATTTGGGAGGTGTGGTCATGCATTTGGGGGCGTGGCACACATGCCATTGGGGCGTGGCTAACATAAAAACCACTAGGCTCTCAATTCGCCGGAGCGTCACATATGTTCAAGCACTCCTGACTTTCAGGACATCTACCACCACAGGGTAGTATACAAACAATGCAGTGTGTACACAAACAGTTCAGTCTTGGCCTACACCTTACATTGGACACAACATTCACCAAAAATTGGTATTGTCCCTACTAGAATCACAACATTTCACACACTGTGCTGCTCTCTCCTACCTGTTCTTCTCACTTTCTCCACCTGTGGCTGCTGCTTTCTTTAGTTGTGGCTTGTCCGGATCCAGAAATGTTGAAGGACCTATTTTGAAAAAAAAATGGCTACATTTAGAAAATTACAGCCAGCCCCAGCGTTAAATCAATAGCACCCACGATTAATAATTAGGCCTTCCTCCAGCCCCAACATTAAAATAATACTATTCACATTTAATAAATAAACCTATTTCCCTTCCTGCAAACAGCCCCAGCAATACCTATTTCCCGCAACCATCACTGCCATTAAATAATTCATAGTCACATTTAATAAATAGACCTCATTCTCCCTAAACTCACCCCAAGATTCAATAGCCCCCAAACCACCCCATCTTAAATTAATAGTCCCTACTATTAAATTGCCTCACCATCACCCTACAAACAAAATAGCGCCCATTAATTAGCTGCCACCTACCTCACACACACTACATTGCAACAAGCCCCATGTGCCATCACACACACAATACTGTGCCTCTTCATCACAACTACACTGTACCCCCTTATGCTCACACTGCGACCTCCATGCCGCTTTTCCCCCTTCTTTTTTACTTTGTGCCTCTCTCCCACTTTTTTTCCTCCTCTGTTCCTCTCTCCCCAATTTTTTTTTTATTCCTCTGTGGCTCTCTCCTTTTTTTCCTCCTCTGTTCCTCTCTCCCATTTTTTTTTTTATTCCCCTGTGGCTCTCTCCTTTTTTCCCCTCCTCTGTTCCTCTCTCCCCAATTTTTTTTCCCTCCTCTGTTCCTCTCTCCCCAATTTTTTTTTATTCCCCTGTGGCTCTCTCCTTTTTTTCCTCCTCTGTTCCTCTCTCCCACTTTTTTTCCCCTCCTCTGTTCCTCTCTCCCCAATTTTTTTTTATTCCTCTGTGGCTCTCTCCTTTTTTTTCCTCCTCTGTTTCTCTGTCCCCTTTCTTTATAGTAATGTCCCTCTCTGTTTTCCTCCCCTTGCCTCTCCGTTTCTTTACTTACCTTTTGTCAACTTCTTTCTTTTCTTTTCTGCTCTTCTGTCTCCTCTTCTGTCTTCTTTCTTCCTGCTGGCTGCGGCGCTCCTCACTGACTGACAGGCGTGACTTGATGACGTCACGCCCGGCAGTCAGTGTGAATGGAGGAGAGGAGGGACACGGCGCCGCGCGATCACGTGAGTATTTTTTTTTTTTTTTAGTTTATTCTTCCTCCCAGCTCCCAAGAAACCCAAGACCCCCCTGGCATGGCCGGGCCCGGGTAAACTGTACCCGCTCCCCCCCCCTCTCGGCGGCCCTGTGCGTCCCACTCGTAATACCCTACCGAGCTGCGAGCATTTACTGCAGCTTCCTAACTACTTGCGCCACCTAATTCCTGCCGCACAGTTTTAGCCATTTTTTGACGTGTGTTGTTTCTGTGCCTCACTTGCCTAGCATTTACTTACAGGGTCACGTTTTCACAATTCCACGTTCCTCCCATTCTCTCGTAGTGAGTCGCAAGCTGTCGCAAGTGTTAATTGCGTCCAAGATGCAGGCGGATATGGTGCTTGCTGCACATGCGTGATAGTGATTTTTTGTTCGATTCGCCTAAAACGGACTTTGCGTCCGTCTCTAAATGAGGTCCTTAAAGTCATGCCATAACTCCTGGTGACTAGCTCCCCCCCCTTTTTGGTAAACCCCACCACTAGTATTGTGATTGTATAGGAGTTACATTTGAATAATCCTGAATGCTTAAAACACAATGTGGTACTTTTATTACTTTATCTATAACCTCTGCTCCATTTTACATTGAGTTACAGCCAGGTGCACCCTACTTCATGGGTATTGGGTGCTATTGAGCACCATTATTATAAAAAATATATATATATATAATATTTTGATTTTATTAATAAATGCCACCAAATTTAGTTGTATTCAGTTGTTAATTTATGATGTATTATAATACTGTGCAAAAGTTGCTTAGCAGGAAATTAATGGGCAAATATGCCTCATTTATATAATACATGCTGATTGTTTTGTTTTTTAAATCACTTTTATTGAAGAATGTTTACATATGTATTACAGTCACAAATATAATTCAAAGACATCTTACAGTTGTATAAAAAAAAAAGCAAATAGTTGTACATCCATGCTGATTGTTTGAAAAATATTTATTTTGCAAAGTTCTTACATAAATCCTTCTAACAGTGCTCTGTGTCTGTTTAGAGCAGGGGTTGGCAACTTCTTTCTATCAGTGTGCCGGCTAAAATCTAGTCAAGCCCGGGTGTGCCACTTGCGTGTGTATGTGTGTATATATATATATATATATATATATATATATATATATATATATATATATATAATTTTATGCTACGAATATCATAATATTATTAGTAATGGGATCAGCAAATAATCGTTCTGCCACACAGTAGTGTCCCCAATTCTGTATTATGCCACATAGTTGTGCCCCCAGTACGTAGTATGTCACACATTCAGGTCATGTTGAGTAGACATAGTGTTCTATGTCTATATGGAGTAATTCATAGTATGCCACATAGTTGTGCCACCAATACATAGTATGCCACACAGTCAGGTCATGTTGGATAGACATAGTGTTCTATGTCTATATGGAGTAATTCATAGTATGCCACATAGTTGTGCCACCAATACATAGTATGCCACACAGTCAGGTCATGTTGAGTAGACATAGTGTTCTATGTCTATATGGAGTAATTCATAGTATGCCACATAGTTGTGCCACCAATACATAGTATGCCACACAGTCAGGTCATGTTGGGTAGACATAGTGTTCTATGTCTATATTTATTATAATAGCAGTGTTCTCCCCAGCACCTATTTCCCGGGTGCTCCACCCGGCTCTTGGAGCCCAACAGAGTCTTATTATAATAGAATAAACCATTGTTTCTCCTATTAGAACAATTACTATGTGAGCACTACAGCCAGCAGTGTGTGTTAGACCACTGACCACCAGTCTGACCAGTCCTGGCAGGTATGGGCAACTGCCTACACCTGGCTACTTCTTAATGCCACCCGGCTGACAAAATATGTCTGTGGAGACCACTGAATAGAATTATATTATGTTCGTGTTCAGTGGTCAGGTCATGTTATATGATATAGTGTTCAATGTCTGTATCAATGTCTGTAGTTTCGGGATACTTTTGTATGTTATCATACCAGGCTGCATGTGTCGCACAAATGTACTGGTAACTGTAGAACTTGCATAACTATGCCGTGAGGATTATATGAGAATTGTAGTTGTCATTAAAACAATTTATTCATTATTTTCAGGATTTCAAAAGTCCTATTTATTCAGGCTGGGTTTTATTTTGAAAAGCAGTATTTAAACACTGGTGTGATTGAATAAAATTGATCATGTGACACCTGTATTAGCAACTGTGTCAAAACCAAAAACGGCTAGGAACCACTTGGATTGAAGTGTTTGGTGGTTATGTTGGGTAGGTGTAGTGGGCTATGTAACAGACATGTATTATGATCATTTGTGGTGATCCTGTGATCAGAGGTTGGGTGAAGTGTCTTGTTTTTTGTACATTGTAATGGAATTGTATTATGATCATTTACTTTGGTCATGGTGGCTTAGTGGTTAGGTTTTCTGCCTCACAGCACTGGGGTCATGAGTTCGATTCCTGACCATGGCCTTATCTGTGTGGAGTTTGTATAGTCTCCCCGTGTTTACGTGGGTTTCCTCCGGGTGCTCCGGTTTCCTCCCACACTCCAAAAACATACTAGTAGGTTAATTGGCTGCTATTAAAATTGACCTTAGTCTCTCTGAGTCAGTGTGAGTGTATGTTAGGGGATTTTAGACTGTAAGCTCCGATAGGGCAGGGACTGATGTGAGTTCTCTGTACAGCGCTGCAGAATTAGTGGCGCTATATAAATAATTAGATGATGATGATGATCTTGGGTAGCCATGGATTGTACCTTCAAACAGTATGGTACATGTCTCTGGTGTGGATGTGCTCTGTTTAGCTTTTTTCTTTTGCACCATATTTACCAGCCATCCTGCATTATTTTTAGTCTCCTGATCCACTCTTTGGAACAAACTTTCATGGTAGTTTTACAAGTGTTGATGTCTTATGCGTACAGAGTCATAATTGAAGCTTTTATACTGCATGCACAGAAATGTTACACCCTTAAAGAGTAAAGCCACTATTTCTCATTTATTTATAAAGTGAAACCAGTCTACTAAATATACATGAAATGACTGGAGTATTTATAATTATGTTCACAATGATCTTTCACTTCTCTGCAGCAGGTTGCCCTGTTGGTGAGTACTTCTGTAACTTAGCAGACAGAGTTTGAGTGACAGATTTGCAGACTTGCTGAGCAGAAATTCAAGGTGTGGATTGGTGGATTTCTACACAGGATCAGGGCGAGCAATGTTACAGTATCTCACATGCCATTAGATTCCACTTTTTCACCTGTTCCAGATCGCATCAGGGTGCTGCCCTAAAATGTAGGAGGTACTTCAGCTGTCTGTAGTGGAGTGGGGAGGCAATTCTTACTTTTTAACAGATCAGACAGAAAAAGGTCCTGGCAATAGGAGGCTGCCGTAAAAGCTGTGCCTCAAGTGCCCATAGTAACAGTCGCCCATTGAGACAGATTTACAACAGTGCTTTCCGCCTGCACATAATTTTAGACTTGTCTGGAGATTTTCTGTGAACAGGTCTCCAATTTCAGAGCACTAAAACACAAAACAAACATTTAACTGTCATATTTTTACTGCACAAAGTACTTGTATAACGGTGTCTCAATGATTCATCTTCCCAACATAAGTGAACCTGGAAACTGTTTTCAAATAAATATAATAAATCTGATGATCAGGCATCGTTCTGGCTGCTTATGGATTTGAGTAGAATGTAGAGATTATGTCAGGTCTTTGTTCCTGCTTGGTGGCATGCAGAATTGTAGTTTGCTTTTGTAGTATACTTCTCATTACAAAAGTGGCTTGCCTTCATCCCAAATTGTCACCTGTACAGAATCGAATATTTAAATTGTAATATGTATAACATTGATCTTCTAGGCCAAATATCCATTATTTCAAGAGTACTGTAACTTAAGGTAAAAATATAAAGTATATAGTAGACGTCAGACATTTGCACTGCGTTTTAGCTGTCATTGGCTGTCAGAACAGTGTCGCATACTAGGAATAATGTAACGGTTGCCCATTGAAACTTCTTATTTCTAAAAATATGGAGAAAATGTATGCTGCAGAGGAAAAGTGTTTTGCACCACGGGGTATCCTGTAAAATTCTAAAATTGTAGTTGTCTATTCACACTTTGTGGACTAGAATTGCATATTTTGCATGGCTACATTGTCTAACAGTGAAATAAGCAAGTGATAAAAGATTTCTATAGTTCTTTTGTGATGCAAATATTTCTGCAGCATGAATACGGAGCCTATTTTTTTCACCCTCCTAAATTTATCACCCAAGCCATTTCATTTAAGGCGTTAAAATAGCTCGAAAAATGAAAAGTTAGGTTGTAAAGGAAGATATACTATATTGTCTTGCCGTTCATTTACTGTCGGAATAGATTTGGTTTGTCCAAAAATCTTTTCACAAGGCACTCAGTGGACACTTGATTGATTTTTGTTAAAGTCTATCTACCATCCCTAGTTTCTGACTTAGATCAGTCAATTATAGCTATAGAAGAATTATTTGATTTTTCAGCAATGGTTTTTAGTATGGGTTTTTCAGTAGAGGGTACAGAAAGCAAAAAGTAAAATGGGTAGGGGGAAAAGGGAAAGGGATTACAGGAGGGAGGGGCACAGTACACACATATCAATGCCATTGTTGCATTGTACAAAGGTAAACACAAGTGAGCAAATAGGGTGCTTAGATATACATTCAGACCAAGTGAACCATTTTATGTGGTGAATGATGCCAAAGGAGTGTATTGGACGCCAAGTGTTTCCATTTCAAATCTCAGCTGTACCTTGGAGAGGACTTTAGAGAGAAGTGGTTGGACGGAGTTCTCCACACCTGAGCAATCACAGCCCAGGTTGCTATGACATAGCGGTCACCCAAGGAAATCGAGGGTGGATGAGATGTAGAAGAGCAACATCTGGAACTAGAGGGATCGTGTTCTGGGTGAGTGCTGCTATTAAAGTAAAGACTACGGTCCATAGGGCACGGTCCCCAGGGCATTCCCAAAATATGTGAAAGATGTCACCCACCGCCCCACAGTTACGCCAGGAAATATTAGATTGTACGGGCCACATCTTGTGGAGTTTAACCGGGTTTACGTATAATCTGTGGAGCAGTTTAAACATCATCTCTGTATGGTTTAGGCACTGTGACATGTGGTGTGTGTTTTGATAGACGATATCCCATTGGTTCAGATCAAGCACCTGCCCGATATCCCGTTCCCAGAGAAGCTGAGAGGGGATCTTCGAGTGGTCACCGCCAGCTGTGAGGTAGGTATACCTAAAGGAGCTGGCCTCCCTGTTCATCCCAGTTGTTAGTTTAGAAAGGGGGGGGGGGGGGGGGTTTGCAAGAATAGGTGTTGAGAGCGGAGAGAAAAGAGCCAGTGGCGGACCTGCAGGTACTTGGGAAAAGTCATTCTTAGGAATATTAAAACGATCTTGCAATTGGGTGAAATATATAATGTCCTGGTTAGGGTAAAGGATTTTAATGGAGGAAATGCCCCTGGCAGACCAAAGAGAGAGAGTTTAAGGTCAGTGAGGAGCTTAGCCAGAGCAGGTAAGGAGAGGTTGGTCGTTGGAAGGCTAACATCATCAATTGCCTTCAGAGTTTTGTCCCATACCAAAAGAGCGTCTTTTGTGAGTCTATGGATGTCTGCGTATACTGGACACCACTGTTTAGGTACCCGTTGTAGGTCGGCCAACAGGAATGCACAGCTGAAGTTTCTCTCTAGGTCCACCCATGGTTTACGTAGAGCAGGTAAATACCAGTCCTGTAGTTGGGGCAACATGGCCGCCTCCTGATACTTAACCAGGTCAGGGAGGACTAGAGCCCCTGCTCTTTTTGGTCGGGTCATAACTGAGTGGGCCAACGGTGGAGGTTTGCCCTTCCCCACTTATTTGGTGAGTAGAGAACATAGTTTATCTATATTGTGACGAAGCAAGCTTGATAACACCTTAACCAGTCTGTCCCTCATTTCTCACAATATGTGGATTATAGCATGTACTTTTTATAGCCTTTCCTTTTGTTCCCCAGCTCAACAGAGTACAACTGCAGTGTCTAATTACATGTGGATAAGGGGACATTGTAGCTAATTGTAAATATGTATATTGTAGATTGTTGATGTGGCAGTGAGGTTGTTATTCATTGTCCTTAAAGTGAAGCCAGGGAGGTTATGGGTAGGGATCAGGTTGCAAGATACTGGTGAGGAGGAAGGCTAATTAGTACCCATTGTTATCACAAGACTACTCAAGACATTTGGTCTACAATCTGAGGGGGGGGGAGTTTCTGTGAAAGTACAGCTCATCTCCACTCCCCTGTCCAACCCCCTAGTCCAGGACTCACCAATATTTAACAAGGAGAGACCCAGGGGGTTGCCCAGGTAGGGAAATTTGACCCTAGATATAATGAGGCATTCCAGGGGGGGAGGTGATATTCATTCTGGGAATTGATGGCTGGTGGCTCTACCAGTGAAATACTTCGGCAGATCCATGGGTCGTCAAGTGTGGACAGCAAGGTGATTGTAACTCCTTAATTTACTGGGGTAAGGGACAGGTGATGTTGTGAACCTGCCTGGCATTTATTTACTGTGTTGACAATTTATTCTATTGATTGTTTTTGTTACAATAAATGTACTGTTGTACTTTTCTATTTTCCTGAGTGACTAATAAGAACCTTAGAAGGTACTGGTTAGGCTTCTCTGGCCTCGGAAGGCACCCATGGGTGGCCAGCCAGAGTGAACTGGGTAGAATTGAGCCAGAAAACCCGGTGTCTTCACACATATACATTTTAGTGAGTAGGAAAGAGAGTGTGCGACATAACTAAATGCAGCTGTTCTACCCAGCCAGGAGACCTCATGACATTGCCAAGACTTTGTTAGATTGGTCAAGTGAAGCAACAATGGGGTATAATTAGCATCAAGCCAGGGCTTTATTGTTGGAGTCATCATTGTCCCGAGATATGTCAAGGAGGAGGTCCTCCATGCCTACTAAAAGTCTGCCTTCAATTGTGCGAGATGAGCATCTGAAATATTGATCGGTAAGGCTTCCGTTTTAGAGGTATTCAATTTGTAGTATGAAGCCTCACTATAACCATATAACACATCATGGAGAACTGGTAACAAGGTCTCCAGGCTGGTAATGAATAACAAATAATCAGCAAAAAGACACAGTTCATATGTGGTCTTAGCCAGTTCAATGCCCAGGAGTTGGGGATGTTGTCTGAACCATTCGGCTAAAGGTTCTATAGCTAACAGGAATATAAGGAGGGAGACGGGGCAGCCCTTCCTGGTGCCGTTGGTAATTGGGAACCTATTGGAAGTAAAGCTATTGCTGTAGAAACATTCTGAGGGACCATAGTATAGCGCAAGAATTTCATGATCGAATCCAAACCGGACCAAAACCTCACGCATATAGTCCCAGTGGATCCTGTTTAAGGTCTTTTCGGAATTCATTGACAAAATTCAGGCCCAGTTTTATTGGCCTGTTGGATAATATTGATTGATCTTCGGGTGTTAGCAGATGCCTGTCAGCCCAAAACAAAGCCCACCTGATCCGGATGCACAAGGAATGGGATGAGGGTATGTTTGTTTGCAATCAATGTAGCGTAGGTTTTCATATACTTGGCGATAGTTAGGGGCACTAGTTGCCTCTAACGCTCATTGTTAGGGTCTCTAGATGGGCAACTAGTGCCTATCACGTTTTTGTCTGTTATGCTGGAACTAAACAGGAGGGCCACTTCGTTACGCTTAAAGGGGGCATTGGTGATATAGCAAGTTGGGAATCTATGGTCCCTAAAAGCAGGAGAGCTTGGCCAGACAGTTTCTCTCCAGACAAATACCCCCACAGTGTAGGAGTCGTTCAGACAGCCCGGCAGATGGAGAAAAGATGTATACTGGCCCCAGAAGACATTATTTACTGGTCCCAATTCACGGAGCTCCAGTACCGCAAATCTGACCAAAATAACGTATAAGCAACGCCCCCAATTATTTTTGTTTTTAACACCTCTCAAAAGAAATAAATATGCCAAGCATTCCAGTAAAGCCACCATTAGCTATTCAGGTGTTGTCTTGGTTGTGACCTGTTATAGCTGTGTTGCTGTGCTGTGCAGTTCGTCTGCGCTGCAATACTAAATATATAGATAAACAAGGAAACCATTTATTTTTTCGCATGTATGGCCAACAAGGCAATAATATTTTTCAATCAAATTCCAAGTGAATTGTAATCAACTGGACAAGCATCC
Organism: Mixophyes fleayi; assembly: GCF_038048845.1. Taxonomy (NCBI): domain Eukaryota; kingdom Metazoa; phylum Chordata; class Amphibia; order Anura; family Limnodynastidae; genus Mixophyes; species Mixophyes fleayi. The sequence continues at coordinate 125,180,061 of NC_134408.1, read as the reverse complement.
AGGCATGCTGCCCAATGGGTGAACCACCAAATATAACCTGCCGAGTCTGTATATAGACAGCTTGAATGGCCAAGTCAGTATGAAGATGGCTTAAGTATTATCAAGCATACTCGTGAACAGTACCATTAAAAGTTTAATTGTATGTGCCTATGGAAACTTCATGGAAGATCGACAGCAAGCCTAATAATTTTTTGGGTTTTGTACCTCTTTGGTAAGATAACTCTTCTAAAATATTGGATCGAGTGTTTTGTTATATACAAGTAATTTGTAATAATGTTATAACAAGTAAGGTAAAAAAAATTGAAAGAGGGTAAACAGTCTTTTTTTTTGTCTCTGGAAAGATCTTTATGGAGTGGTAGATGCTCCTTACGTTTTAGATATAAGGGAGGGGGCATTGTTCCAGGCCATTGCTTTGATATGACTGTACCTGGCCTCTAATCCATCACTGCCCACTGTTGCCTGTCTCTTCAAGTCGTCATGTGTTTTCACCGGTGACTGTCATCTCGGGCTACACAATGGTCTCATTCATCTCCTCATTCTACTAGCTTCTTCCTTCTTGACAATTAGTATCTCTTGTGAAAGGCTAAATTGTTTGCTAAGAACATTTAAATTAAAAGTATTCAAACAATTTGGATGTACTTTTCATAATTCTTTTATAGTACCAGATTAATATCTATAGATAACTGTGGAATATTGTATTTTTTTTTCTTTCCAGATTTCCACATGTTTATGTAAATTGCAAGCTGGAGTTTGTAAGGTGCAGTGGTTTAGTAATTTATTTTCTAGACTTGCTACACTTCATTTTATGTTGTGTGCAGTAAAATAGCAACTTGTTTTTCTATTTTTAAATTGGTTTGAGGCAATAAGCGTTCACAAACTCACGTTCAAAGGTACAGATATGATTGTCTTTTCAAACCAGAAAGGAAATTAAATTAACTTAATATTTATTCCTTAATTTTCCCACTATTGTGGGATAAAACAGAATAAATTGATTTGTTGCGGTGTGTACCTGTTGGTTTGAAGAAAGACCCATGTAAAATTTAATTGCAGCAATACTTTATTAATCCATAGAATCTTTAAAGAGAATTAATGAAAAAAAAATAAAAATCTTAAGTTCCGTCCTTAATAGCTGCATGTACTGTAAGTTATGTTTTAGAATACCTCTGAGCATACGTGACATAATCAATTTGGAAAGACTCGCCTTTAAAAGCTGTGTGCAGGTAAGCCTATAGCCCAGATAAAAAAGCATAACATTTGAGCATGTTAGGACTGGCCAGGGGAGGATGTCTTTGGTGTGATTTGGGCAACTTAGCAAATATTGCAATATATGGAACTAACATTCCCTGGTAGTAAGAGCAGCATTAATTGTGTATTGTTTGCGTATCTTGCACCTCAGCTCGTACAAGGAGAGTGCAGAGGATCAATGCCTTTTTTGTATATATATTCTATGTATATGTGTGTGTGAGTATATGTGTATATATATATATATATATATATATATATATCTCCAAAAATCTCCGTGTGTGTTCTACACACAGTACATTTGGAAAGTAGTGCATAACACAGAACTCTGCATACAACCAGTCTGCTGGGGTTGCTACCAAGTGAGTGTATGAGTCCATTTTATGAACAGCAGCTATTACATGTTGCACTTCCTTGGTCCTCCTAGTTAGAAACTAAGAATGAAGTAATGTAAATGTCACTATGCAGAGTTCTGATTAGCTCTAGTAGATCACATGCTTAATAAAAGCTTTTCACAGAAACCTCCCTTTCCTAGGTGCTGGCTGGTGCTGCGTCTTGCTCATGTTCTCTGCAGATCGGGGGGGGGGGGGGGGGTTTCTCCCCGCCGGCCGAAAAAAAAACCAAAAAAACACGAGAGAGAGCTGCCGCGCATGCGCAGCAGCTCCGTTTCGCCAGCGCTGTCCTATACAGCAGCTGCGGCGCTGTCTAAGAAGCATCTGCGGCGGTGCTGTATGCAATACAGCACCGTCGCGGACGCTTCTTTGACAGCGCCGCGGCTGCTGTATAGGACAGTGGCCACTTAGTTAGCGCAAGGGGGGGGTTTCTAGAGACTCAGAAACTCCCCCTGCGTGCGCCACTGGACTGGGTATATTGGGTCCTTCAACTCAATGTTCAGTCTTACTCCCAGATTCTAGTAAGGGGAGAAAGAGTATCCCCTACTTGCTGCATGGGGGACAGGTTATATTAAGGGGTGCTTGTCCAAAAGTGGGCTACTCTTTTTAAATCTGTCATTTCTAGGAGTTGATATTACATGTTACAAGTAAATGTTGAAACCTCTCCTTAGGAGTTGGGATAAGTCAGTTCATAAATATTAGTGAAGCAGGAGAATGTGCCAAATATGTCCACAGCCATCATCATCATCATTTATTTATATAGCGCCACTAATTCCACAGCGCTGTACAGAGAACTCACTCACATCAGTACTTGCTCCATTGGAGCTTACAGTCTAAATTCCCTAATATACACACACACACACACACACACACACATATTGGGGTCAATTTTGATAGCAGCCAATTCACCTACCAGTATGTTTTTGGAGTGTGTGAGGAAACCGGAGCACCCAGTTGAAAAACACGCAAACACAGGGAGAACATACAAACTCAACACAGATATAAGGTCATAGTCAGGAATCAAACTCATGACCCCAGTGCTGTGAGGCAGAGGTGCTAACCACTAAGCCAACGTGCCGCCTAGATATAGAAAAGCAGCACAAAATAGGTATGGAACCTTTTATCCAGAAATGTATATTTAAATATGGTTCTCCAAATCTCCTACACTAGCCCCAAGATTCAAGATATCCCATGCTTTTATTGTTGCTTGGGTTATTTTATTTCCAAGGGGGGATTTATTATGTATTAAAAGTGAGATGATGGGTCCATATTAATATTATCATAAGTTGAGAAAAATCTCTTTAAAGCAAAAAGAAATAAAACAATATTATTAACACGTGACCGTTTATCAAAAATGTATCTTTTTAAAATTGCTTGGTTCTTTTTGATTACTAAGTTGTACCTAGTGCAGCTATTTTCTCTGTAACAAGGATTACATTGCTCAGTATAGCATTATGAAACAACTGCGAGGTTGACGGAGATATAAGCATATCTACCAGCATACCATTGCTACTATGGATGAGTTTTGTTAGACCTATGTCTTTCACCACGATCCTGGTTACACCATTGATGATCTAGCTGAGCAGACTTACTGAGTCCAGTCAATCAGCAGCTCAATCATTGTTTACATGCTTACTGCAATTTTACTAGAATAGCACAGCAATGTATCTGGGGCTCTTTGTGTTGTAGAAGAGGTTAGAATTCCGAGATCACTCGGGTCATGACATTTACAGACTGGCCAACGGATTTGGATGGAAATTTTCTCGTAGGGAACTTGAGTAATCAATGCTAATTTCTCTTAACTGTTTATTCTCACCATATGGATTTGTACATTTCCCAAATTCAGGTAACTATTATCAAAACGCTGATATAAAAAATCCTAAATTGGATACATTTTCAGAAACATAGAAAGATCCATTGTTACAAGGGGCATATTTACTAAACTGCTGGTTTGAAAAAGTAGAGATGTTGTCTATAGCAACCAATCATCATCATCATCACCATTTATTTATATAGCGCCACTGATTCCGCAGCGCTGTACAGAGAACTCACTCACATCAGTCCCTGCCCCATTGGGGTTTACAGTCTAAACTCCCTAACACACATACACACACACACACAGACTAGGGTCAATTTGTTAGCAGCCAGTTAACCTACAAGTATGTTTTGGGAGTGTGGGAGGAAACCAGAGCACCCGGAGGAAACCCACGCAAACACGGGGAGAACATACAAACTCCTCACAGATAAGGCCATGGTCGGGAATTGAACTCATGACCCCAGTGCTGTGAGGCAGAAGTGCTAACCACTTAGCCAGCCACCGTGCTGACCAATCAGATTCTAGCTGTCGTTTTGTAGAATGTTCTAAATAAATGATAGCTAAAATCTGATTGGTTGCTATAGACAACATCTCCACTTTTTCAAACCCGCAGTTTAGTAAATATATACCTCCATATGTGTGAATCCGTATCTGCTGCATTTCTGACCCCTTTCAGATCAATACTATGTCTATATAATAGACACATACTAATAATATACTTAATTTATTGACAGAGATAAATTTTATTGTAATCTAATTAAACAGCAATTCATGGCATTCTAATACGATTCTTGGGAACGTTGATATTGTTCAAAATAGCTTTAGAAATCGATGAAAAATGATCAGGCTTTTTTTTTATTTACCAGTCTTTAGTAAAACAAATTCAGATACATAACTTAATGGAAGCATAGGTACAAACACTTTCATTTATTTATATGCAAACTAAATCTGCCAGCGTTGTCTCTACAGTTTTCTGCCATTTGTCAAAGCTGAACAAATGGTTATAGAAATGCTGCTTATCTTACTACTCGAAAAGCCACTTTCTCTTGGCATTGTATCACTGAAATTTGTTAAAACATTTTTTCCTTCATTTATATTTTCCAAATGTTTTGAAACAATTATACTTAAGTATATCACCACTTTGTTGTTCTGCAAGTAAAAGTCCCAGGTCTAATGTTTGGTGCAAAGTTTTCACAATTTTTCTTCACGACATTTTACAGCCCCAGTAGGCACCAATTACAGTTCTTTGTACATATTACCAATTTTTCAAGGTTGCTCCGTGTAATAAAAAGCAGATACTGAGGCAAGGCTTGTGGGTTTTTCCATTTTAATAAATCCTACTGTAGCTAAATAATTCCAATTACAGTAGTTAAGCAATGCTGGATCACTGTGCTGAGGCCCTGAGTTCATTCCCAGAATTGTGTGTGGAGTTTGTTTTTCCCATATTTGTATGAGTTTTCAGCGGGTGTTTCTGTTTTCTCCCTCCGTTCATACAGGTCAGTTAATTGGTTTTCCATATCTCCTTGCTGGAGCACAGGTGTATTCATTACTGACTGACACATTGTAACAGATCCACAGGTGGTCCTAATTATGTCACATGTGATCCGGAAAACCTGCACTGTTGGGGAGCCCTGAGGACTGGGTTTGGGAAACCCTGGACTAAGGTGTGTGAGTTTGCTCGACAGTGGTAAAAAAATTAAATTGTTCGCTTCAGTGAGGTTCCCGGATAATATTTCCTGTACAGTGCTCTGGATTATGTTGGCACTTTATAAATAATGACTTTTAACAATTTTATTTGGATGTTAATGTAGATTTTCATTTGCCATGATGGTAGGACCAGAAAAAGGACTCCTTTTGGCACATAATCTTCCTGTGATGACCTCCTGCTTAATGTAATTTCAGAATACACTCTACTAACCCATACTGCAAACTGTTAATCATGCCGGGAGACCTTTATTTAAGCTTTCGCACCAAGAAACTGGTATAAAGATTGCTGCACAGAACATGCAGGCCCAGCGCTCCCATTAGGCAACCTTAGGCAGTTGCCTAGGGCGCCGGGACCTGCAGGGCGCCGCTGCCGCTGACTAGATTTGAAAATCTAGTCAGCGGAGAGAAGTGGGAGATAGGTGAAGCGGCGGCGGGGTGCTGCCGCTGTTTTTTCAACTTCCGCCGCCACTGTCAATTCATTCTGATGCGCCCGGGCTGCCCAGCGCATCGCACACCTGATCACTGACGTCAGTGATCAGGTGATAGGTCTTTACCCGGCGGCGCCTGCTGTATTATCACACTGTCTGTCAGTGACAGACAGTGTGAATAAAGTTCTTTCCAGACGCCCCCTTCCCCTCCCAGCATGCATCGCTCCGACTTCAGTGTGAAGAAGGCGAGGAGCAGCCATAGGAAAGAAAGAAAGAAGAAAAGAGAAGAGGTTTGAAGAGCCCCCCTGCATCTACAGAGCAGGTAAATAAAATGTAATCATTTATTTATTTATTTATTTATTTATTTATTGTGTTCGTCGGGGGGCGGCGGGGCAGGAAGGGGTGGTGTTAAAATTTTGCCTAGTGATCTAATGACAGGCTTTTCCCAAATGCAGCATTGATATAAAGTATACAGCAGGGGCAGAACAGGTGATCACCAGGCCCTCTAGCAAAATTTGTTTGGGAGCCCAGTGATACTGGTCCATCCTCTCAGCATGTTTGGGTGTTTGTTTCCAGAATGGAAAATCCAATTGGGGCTTTTCTGCCCAATGCACCTCCAGAGCGGATAGAGCAATATCCCCAGGCCCCGTAGCAGCCGTTTGGTCTGTTCCTGCAGTAATTAGGTCACTGGTATACAGTAGCCTATATTGTGGTCAGAATTGCTGTTCTAATGTTATTGATGCAAGTGCGTTCCTCTGAATTTGATAGAAGAGGCAACATGAAAACGTCAAACTTTTTTAATTGTTTAGGACTATAGCACATGATCAAGCTAGGTGTTACTAGTCTATCTTCTAGGGTGATCTATCATATAAGCAGCTTAATAGATTTAAATCTGACCTTTTCTTTAATGAAATGAATAATGAAAGATATTTAGTAATGAAATCGGTACTGTAGATTTAGCAGTGCAGGTAGAGAGAAAACTCCAGGAAGCACTTACTGCATTTCAGTGACTGGATCCCTGTAGACAGCCTTTGGTCCATATTATAAGCTTTTCAAGTCTGAAATGATACGTGTGTGAAGATATTAAAAGCATACAAGGAGCAGACTATACATATAACTCATCTATTTTACAGTTATTACAATCTGCAGAAAGAAACGGCCTGGCGACTGTTGTATTTTAATTTCATTTTTTCGTTTTGAGTTACACCTTTACTGGCATGGTCCCTGACCACTACTGTTACTCGATGGCGCCTATGTTTCATCAAGCTTAGACAAGCAGACTACCTGGATCGTGGCCCAGCTGACCTGTTCAAGCTGATAAACATGATCTCCCCTGTTGAGGAATTCTAGACCTTTGGTAGCAGAATTCCCAAGGGATTTGAAAGAAAGCAGTGTTCAGGCCCTGACTCTTGCTTCGTGAGCTTCTTTTGCTGTTGTGAACATATCAACTTCTACCCTATGGGCTAAAACACCACCTAATCAGTTAGACCTCTTAGCTTTATTGGTAATTAAGGTCAAATATTCTTTTTAAGATAACATCACGAAAAGGAGAGGTAGCAGAGTATGCAGTGAAAGACTTGCGTTGTCAGGTTTTGATTGTTGCAGATGACAAAAGACCGACTGCAGTTACTCAGTGAAGCACGCATAAGAAGATGTCACACCTGCTCCCGTTATTACAGCCCTCGCTTAATTAAGAGAATGTGGTTTCTGACGGTGTCTTCTGATGAATGGGGATTTTCAAGAATATCGCAAATGTTTATTAACATTTATGTTAAGCAAGTTTTTAAAAATAAATAGAAATCTTCATGGTAAAATAAATGTTACTATTGCTGTATTTTCAAATGCTAAATTCGTAACGCCAATTTCGTGTTTCAGGAGATTACTTTCTTAGGGCTATATTTACTAAACTGGTTTGAAAAAGTGGAGATGTTGCCTTTAGCAATCAATCAGATTCTAGCTGTCATTTTGTAGAACGCACTCCATAAATGAAAGCTAGAATCTGATTGGTTGTTATAGGCAACATCTCCACTTTTTCAAACCCGTAGTTTAGTAAATATACCCCTTAGTGTCTTTTAACCCCGCATAAGCTCATTTATTAATATTTTTTTATTTTTTATTATCGTTTTATTTTTAAGCACCATAGGATTTCTGCAGCGCTATCTCATGATGTTGTTTGTGTGCGTGTTTTTAGAGATTATTGGTGAGAATATTTCAATGTCGATTTGTATCCGTATTAATGGATCCACAGTAATGCCTAAAAATACATATTTTCATATTAAAGGACCCGACATCCAGCAGTATTGTTTATCAGATGGGATACCAGGGTAGCAGTGACTATTATATGGGTAAAACTGACAAAAGTTACAAACTAGAATGAAAATACAAAGTCACGCTCTAAGAAGTCATAAACAATTACTAATATTGTAACCTGCTTTTAAAAAATTATCAAAGATCTACACATTATGATTTCGAAACCTTGGAAAAAAAAAACATTGCTTTGAAATTTATGAGTGTGTTTGGCTTTAAGAACTGTGTCCTGAATACTTTTATTTAATGTCTAAGGGCTCGTACACCTGGGTGCTTAGTGTGTGTTTTACAGCCTAGAAACTGCGCTTAAGTGCTGATAGCATAAAAAGTAACAACTAACCTGTACACACATTTATTATTAGCATTTACTTTGCTTTGCGTTCGTTACAACATTGCCTGCAGCATTCACAAAAGTTAATATGTTGCCCTTTGTGGATGATGTTTTTGCATCTCCTGTTACTCGTGAAATATTAAACATTAAAGTTGCTCTTTCTTAGTTACTGAAGCTCCTGCCAATATGTTTCACCTATTCCTTGGCCTATTGGTTTATCCATACCTGAGCCTGTACTCCAGGCAGAAAATAAAATGTTTGTTTGGCGTGCTGCACATAGAACTATATACAGTATAATGATTTCATACAAGATGTGTGCTCAGTCAATATGTTTGCAAAATCCACCTCCAACTACGGGCTAATACGGCAAACATGAGATTTTGGTCAATTACATTTGAGCATAGACCATATTAAATACAGTCGTCACATGTTAATATTCTGTACTGTTTCTGGAAAGTGTCTGTGATCCAGATGGGGGGGAAAAAAAGCAGTTAACAAGTCTGCCTGCTTTGTGATTTAGATATATTCATGATCTCACATGGTGAATATGTTTTCATTCCACTGGCTACCTATTGGAATGTGTCTACACTGTAACAGAAAAATGACTTTATTGCTAGATGTGCATTATTTTCATAACAATGACAGATGGATACCCTGGTGGAATGATTGCTCCTGAGATACAGGTAGCCATCAGAAGTAACGTTTATGATCATTGCGGCCCTGTAAAAGAACGTTTCCTTATCTTATGTTTCTCTCTCGTATTCAGAAGGTAAAATGCCTGTCTGGTTTACACATAATGGGGATGGACTGTGTTGGGCCTCCTGAGGATATTTATATGGTAACAGTCTATTAGAAATTATGCTTTGTGAAGTGATAAGAGATTCACGCAGGGCATTTTCCAGGCTCAATTTGCAGCATAGAAAACGTGCTTGATGTTCTAAAAGAACTTTTCCATATATATGATATATATATATAGCTGGTATATGGGTGCATTCATATAGATTTTGTTCTTTTTTTTTTTTTTTTTTTTTTTTTTTATTATTATTATTGAATAGTATTGAAAACTATACATCAAGAGGAACAACTGGACTTCTAGTTAACATTTATCCTTGTGGATGAGAAAATCATTTATTCTAGTAAATGTTTACTGTAGCACGATTTATAAAAGAACTAAACCTGTTTTGAAATATTTAATAGGAAGATAGTGGGTGATGTTCTGTCTGTCAGTTCGGCTCTGCTAAAATGTAAAGTGTATTGGAGTAAATATTCCGCTGTATAGGCCGCTAAAACCACAGCATTTAAAAAAAGGTTAAAGGTAACTGATATTGGAAGAAAAGATCAAGTGGCAAAGCACTGCATGTCAGTTATGCTTGCTTCGATATCACATGGCCATGTGTGACTTCCAACAAGGAGATCGCAAACTAGTCACTCAGAATTGTACACTGTCATCGTTTATAAAATATAGAGGAGATCTGTCCTGTTAAGCTAATGTATGAGCTTGTTTATTCTATGCTGAACAGACTTGGTTAAATATAAGCATTTCGGTTGTCAGAGGTGTTGTATGAAGTTTAATAACACATGTGTCCAATAGTAGGGATACTTGATATTTAAGGATACACTTAAGGTACACACATAATGATAGATTGCATGGTTATTTTAGACCATAAATTGAATTTGTTTCATGCAAGTATCTTCATTGTGAACATCTCCGTTTGTAAAGATGCTTCATAGATAAAGCTCCAGTGTGTCCTGATGTTCCCAGGACAGCCCCCTTTTCTACATTTGTATCTTTTAATTATTAATTATTGTGCATAAATTAAAACCTATGTTGAACCCAAATTAACAGAGCATATGAGAATAAGTTTTGCATTATTTGGGACCTAAAAGGAACTGTGGGGGGATTTCTTGGCCCAAATGTACTTCAGGTCATATGGGTTTTTTTCCGTTTCAAAATTAAGGGAGTCCTATTTATACACCTACTATGGCAGCATTAGGAGAGCCCCCCCCCCCCCCCCCCCCCCCCCCCCCCAGTAACCATGGTTAGGCAAAACTGCTAGCTTGAGGCTTCTGTTGTATATTTTATCCATAGAATGTTAATAAGAAATTAAGTTATTCTTTGTAGAGTTATTGTCTGCCTTGTAGTGCTTCTTTACCAACCCAATTATCATGCCTAAATTTTCGTGACCCATTAGTGGGCGCTAGTACACCTTTTTTTTTCAAAGTCTTAATTTAATTGCACTTATCTGCAGAATGATTAATTTGTCCTATCTCACATTCTACACAAAACATCAGATTGGGGCTGAATAACGCTAATGCTCAATACCAAACAGGCAGTTTTTGGTTCATTGTCATGAGTATTCAGAAGTGCAAGTAAACGTTGCACCTTTTTTTTAAGTGTATATTTAAAAAATAAAAAATGTTTCCCTTTCTTGGCCTATGCATGTTGAAGCTGTGCCCATAATTTTCCACCATTTATTTGATTTTGCTTGACATAAAACAAGGGTGTAAATTTATCAAGCTACGGGTTTCAAAAAGTGGAGATGTTGCCTATAGCAACCAATCAGATTCTAGTTATCATTTATTTAGTACACAAGTTAACCCGTGCATGATACTCATGCATTCTAGTCAAATCAAGCTACTTAAGGTGTTAAAAATGTTCTTGTCATGCATTTGGGCCATAGCCCAGGCCTCCTCAGGGGAAGAGCGTTACTTCCCGACGCAAGCACCCTTTTTTAACGTGGTTTTGTCCACATGTCACCACCTCATCATTTTTCTCCATCACCTCATCCTTCATCTTTATCGCCACATCTATCCAGATGTCTATCCAGACACAGGGATCTCTCTCAGCAGTCCTGAGTATCACACTCCTCTCGCTCTGTCACCCCCGGCAACCACCAACCACTCCCAACTGTCACTTCTCCTTCAAGAAATATATATATATATATATATATATATATATATATATATATATATATTTTTTAAAATCTTTATAAACAATTTTAACAATTAACAAATTAAAAACATCTTAGTATACCAAATTTCAGCCCTTTCTGAGTTTTTTTCCCCACACACACTAAGAATTTAGTAGGTCAGTGTATAACTCCGCCCAGCAGGTGGCGCTGCAGCTTGGTTGTTTTTTGTTTTTTTTCACACACGCCACTAGGCTTTTATATAGTAGATTCTACAAAATGACAGCTAGAATCTGATTGGTTGCTATAAGTAACATCTCCACTTTTTCAAACCCGCATCTTGATAAATTTACCCCTAGGAGTTCTGCTCAGGGGATTAACACTGCCCTCTCCATAGAGCAGTGTTGGCTAACCTGTGACACTCCAGGTGTTGTGAAACTACATGTCCCAGCATGCTTTGTCAATATATAGCAGCTTATTGCTGAAAGGGTATGCTGGGATTTGTAGTTTCACAACACCTGGAGTGTCACAGGTTAGCCAACACTGCCATAGAGCTTCACATCCAGCATTTCTTTTAGGACTGGCACATTTACAAGTCCTTCCTTTTTTGGGAAGAAAATACAGCGCTCCTTTTTTGGTCCACTTATTCTGTGTCATCGACCTTAATCGTTAATTAAAAGGCATTGTCTTACAATCTCACAATTCTTTTTTTTTTTCTTTACTTACGCCCTGTAAATGATTAATAGGAGAATACTTTTGACCCATTTTAATCATGTCAAACTCGCAGCAGATTTACATAATGAAAACCGCTGGCTGTTTCATTGTACACCGAAGATTCAGTGAACTACAACCAATGTTTTTACTCTTAGATTATAAAGCAATGTTGGGGACATCAGCACTAATCATAGTATAATTTATTAAGCTATGCTAATGTGATTGTCAAGCTGTAACAAAATATAAATTTGAACATGGTGTTTGTGAAACAAACACTAATGAACTGTGACTCAATGACACATAATAAAATGTAACCTCCTGTGTATTAGGCACATCAATGTTTGTTTTTTTTGCTAAAGTAATTAACTGCTTACAAGTTAATAAGGAGTTATCGGATTTCTTAATTCCAGCTGTAAAGAAAATAAATATATACCTCTGCATTTGCCTTGAATGCAAATTAGAAGACATTTCATTATTTTTGAGAACAGAACCCAAACACCTATATATGGACATAGGTCCGACACAGGCAGATCATTGTATTGGTCGAAGATTCAATTCAACCATGATTATCTGTAGTAACACCTTTAAGCTGCTCAGTACCCAGTATATAAATAGGGTAAACATAAATAAAAGTAGTATTGTAGCTAATTTTCCATGAAATATTAATTGTATGTTTTGATGGTCCTTCTTTAGCACTCATTTTCCAAGTACTCCTGGTGAAAAAATGTCATGCTCCAGAACACCACAAACACCCTAGTTCTATCACTGCTCTCTACAGGGCCTGATTAAGGGTTCAGGCCGCCAAGGCTAATACTCTCGTAGTGCCCCTTCGCTTTCTGCGCCAGGCTAATATGTGGTATGTAAAATTTAGCTTGCCCTTAATTTAAATTCCAGCTCCCTCCCCATCCACAATCACCCCAGGCAAAGTTTATGTTCCTGTGTTATTGAAACTCAGGTGCACGTAGTTTTTTAATAGGGTCACTACAATCTCTGTCACTCATTTAATTTTCATTCAAATAAAATTTTGCACCCCACTCAAAAGCCTTGTGCTCTAGACTGCAGCCTAGTCAGCCTATTGGATAATCAGGCCCTAGCTCTCTATATAGCCATCTCAGTTTAAAAAAAAAAAAAAAAAAGACGCTACAGAGCTGATTGGTGGAAAAAAAAAACCAGTGCAATATAAATGCTCTCCGCAGACAGGGTTAAAGGGGCAATATGAAGCAGATGGGTGGTGGGTAAGGAACAGGAGGATTAGTTAGTGTGGACATGCCAGGGTCTACCCTCTTCTTTGCTGAAGTTGATTAAAAAATGTTAATCCGGTCACTCACTCATGTTGGGCCTAGCAGGGAGCTCCTAATTGAGGAAAGTTTTCACCCTACGTAAATGTGCTGATTTAAGTAACATAAGCAGTGTCTCTACAAATAATAACCTCAAGACACTGGATTAAGTTAGTTGGGAAATAGTGCATGCACCTATTTACTACTTTCAATCTAAAAATACATTGTTCATTGATTTATTTATTTTTTTATTAATCTGAATTTAGTAATTTTGCCTACTTTATGATTTTTTTGTTTAGTTTTAGTTCACTTTTGTGTCTTATTTCAGTGGTTCCCATACTTTCTCAGTTCGAGGCACCCCTAATCCAAAATAGTTACCGAGCAGTTGAGTCAAAATAACGTGGTGTATTTATTTAAGGACAGAAATACTTAAGTTGTTTGAAAAGAAATAATAAACATAAATCTAAAGAAATATAATATTTTTTATAATTTTTATTTAAATTTTCAAAGAACAATTTACCGCACTCATTAACAAGAATAAGATCAAACAAAATAAAGCAATATGTACAAAAATCAACACACTGTGCCCCTTTACGGCACACCGTGCCCCTTTACGCGCACACCGTGCCCCTTCACCATTACACCATGCCACTTCACCATGCTTATACCCCTTCAACGCTGTTTCCCATCGCTATTTCTCCTCTGTTCCTTTACTTAGCTTACTTGGCCTTCTTTCTTCTTTCTCTCCTATCTTCTTTCTTCAGGCTCCTCTTTGCACCACTCCTCACTGAACATGTCGGACGTGATAACGTCATGCCCGACAGTCAGTCAGTGAGAAGGGAACAAGGAGGAGGATGCTGGGTCCCGGGCGCCGCAGTATTGGTAAGTATTTAATTTTTTAATTATTTTTTTTTGGCCAGTGGACAAGCAGTCCGGGCCGCAGCACCCCCGTGACAGGGCCGC